>NC_063203.1:27900004-27967504 GCF_017589495.1 Alosa alosa
CCCTGTTCCCTCCCTCCAGCTGTGTGAACGGAAGTGCCACCACAATTCCAGACAGATATCAGTTGAAAGAAGATGCTGAAATGGTATTCTACAAAGAGTAGCCTATAAATAACAAAATAAGTTAATATGTATAATATTAGGAGGACGCTGTGGCTCAACTGGTTACAACACCCATACCATGTTCATGTTAGTCAAAATGCACTATACTGGTTCCATGCTGAATAGTCCTACCCCATAGAACGAACTGAACTAGTTGTCATAACTAGTTGTCCTAGTCTGTCTAACATATGTGACCTGACAGACAGGAACGTCAGAATGTAGACATACAGTAATGTAGGCCTAGGGGTGTTTTACTGTATATTGGCCATTTTTTATTTGCACAGTGCTGTAAAAACCTTTGTTTTCTTTATACTGTCACAATGTCTGTTATCAGAAAAAAACTTCACATTGACAACAAGACAAATTAGTTTGACTATCGACATGAACAATGGCAACATGACTTGTCATTTTGACTGCACTGACCGTTTGAAATTCAAATTGAAATGTATTTGTCACATACAATTATAGAGTATAGTGAAATGCTTTGCTCAGTGTCTCCATGACTGTGCAATGTGTAAATAAATAAGGAAATAAACAGAAAAAGAAGAGAAGAAGAAGAAATGTCTAAAGTGCGTGCCTGAGGTGTTCCCAACATGCTGCTCCTGCTAGAGTCCTCATTCAGTATCCGGATAGCTTGGGGATAAAAACTTTTTCGCATTTTCTCTGTTTTGGCCCTCAGGCAGCGATAACGTTTCCCAGAGGGCAGAGAAGAGGCAGTTGTTGGGGTGACTGGGATCTCTGGTGATTTTCTTCACTCTGGACTTTACTCTCCTGATGTACTGGTATATTTCCTCTCATTGGTATAACTATTTAGCCTGGCGGGCCATCCTATATCATTGAAATGTATAGTCTGGAATCGACCCATTCACCTCGCTTAATCCAAAGGGCGGGCAGAGAATTGTCTTTCAAACTGCCTAGGCATGCAATAGGCCAGCGCTACGACCAATCAGAACAAAGCGGAGCAAGTTGATATATCAAACTTTTACCGTATCCGGTCGGCAGTGTTGTAATAATGTAACGGAGTACAAATACTTCGTTACTGTACTTAAGTAGAAATTTCAAGTATCTGTACTTTACTTCGCTATTTAAATGTATGTCAACTTTCACTTTTACTCCACGACATTTCCTAGATAAAATGTATACTTTTACTGTATACTTTTACTCTGTTATATTTCTACTAAGCATCTTTGTTACTCGTTACTAAAACATAAAATTAGAAGAAATGTGTGCGACTGCAATAAGGGAGGTTTGGCGAATCACTGCTCCTAGATTGCACTACGCACGCTGCGCGCTCTATTTCAGCGCTTGTTTGTTGCTAGAGGAGGAGGACGCACAACTGAAACCGCCATGGAAGCACGAGCACCTACTGGAGGACCTCCCGTTATCATAGACCACCACCCCAACGATAGTGGTGAACTCGGTGAACAGTAGCGGTGAAGATAACGTCATACACCCGTGGCCGTATTTGCAAGAAATGTTTCTGTACATTGGCAGCTTTCTGTGAAGCTAAACACTCCGCTACTTGCCTCAGCGGCCTGTTAAAGGCTATTTAGCATCGCAGGACTTGTCTTCAGTCCAAGAAGAGTAAGACTGAATCAGGCCCGGGGTGGGGAATCGGGAGAATTCCCGGGGGGGCCGCTTCACTTTTGGGCCGGTCGAGGAAAAAAAAATATTGACATTTGTCACGTTAGTCTATCTTTTCTTAAAGTAGGACACGTTCCGCATTCTGTGCATGGCACAAATGCAATGTCTCTACATGTGTTGTAGCCTACGTGAGGGAGTTCTCCCCTCCCAAAAAGAGTGGGTTGGGTCCATATAGCCCGTCTTTTCCAAAACGTTTTCTCAGATATGGATAGCCGAGCCGGCCCTACAGTAGACACAAGCGTCAGGAAGGATGGATGGTAGAAAGAGGCCAGGAGAGACTGAGCAGCAGATCAACCAGTCGACCACTGAAAATGATGAGCCCGAAATTAGTGATGAGGCCATGATTACAGGGACAAGTAGAGAGGATAAATTAAAGTTATTTAATGTAAGAAAGAGCAATTACCCTACATGATAAACCTATGCCTTGCTTTCTCAGAAGAGGGTGTAGTAAAGAAGTAGGCTAAATCACCAAACAACAATAGCCTACCCATGCAAAAAAACATGTAGCCTAAACATTAGTTCAATATGCCTCTTTGTGGAAGCGTGGGATAGGCTACATTTTAAAGGCTTTCTTTCTTTCTTTCTTTCTTTCTTTCTGTTTTTGTTAACTTGTGGAATAGTGGAATATTTTTTGTTAACTTCTCAGTTAAAGTGAATTATTATGACCGCCAAGCCTTGGGCGGGTGGTCATATAGGTTTTTCAGATTTTTTTTTTTTTTCTTTTTCGCATGCCCAAATTTCCGTCAAGGATTCCCGGGACACTGAAAGACCGGGTACACAAAACTTGGTGGGCATGTAACCCCACATGGATAGCATGGAACCATCATTTTTCATTTTGATCTGTAGCCCCCCGCTGGACTGGACCCCCGAAAGGAGGGTAGGGCAGACACAGTTTTCTGTGAATATCTCGAAAACCGTGGGGTTTAGGAGGACCATTTTTTTGTATGTTGATCTCAAGGGGCCATGTCAACCCATTCCATAACCACTCATTTCATGTATAAGCCACCTAGTTAAACACAAAAAAGTACAAATGAGGTGTTGTAATTGAAGGTATCTGTGACCTAACATAGTCAAAACTGCACGAAATTGGAAGTGTAGGATCATTATGACACCCTCTGTATGCACGCCAAGTTTTGTGGAATTCCGTTCATGGGGGCCACACAATAAATTAATTTATGTTACTATACACCAACTGGCCTGTAGGTGGCGGAGACAGTTTTCTGTGAATATCTCGAGAACCGTGGGGCCTAGGAGGTCCACCTTTTTATGTATGTTGGTCTTAGGGGGGGCATGTCAACCCATCCCATTACCACTTATTTCATGTATAGCCACCTAGTTAAAAATTAAAAGCAATTTCATCACAATATCTCTGGCTGACAAGGTCAAAACTGCACGAAATTAAAAGTGTAGGATCATTATGACACCCTCCGAAAGCATGCCAAGTTTTGTGTACTTTCGTTCATGGGGGCCTTACAATAAAATAATTTATGTGTACATTTAGTGGCGATACACCAACAAGGATTCGGGACACTGAAAGACCGGGGTACACAAAACTTGGTGGGCATGTACCCCCACATGGATAGCATGGAACCATCATTTTTTCATTTTGATCTGTAGCCCCCCAGCTGGACTGGACCCCCCTGAAAGGAGGGTAGGGCAGACACATTTCTCTGTGAATATCTTGAGAACTGTAGGGCCTAGGATGACCATTTTTTCCTCGTTATGTTTGCCTCCAGGGGTCATGTTAACCCATTTCATGTGCACAAATGTGCAAACAAACAGACACACACACACACACACACATACATTCACAATAATCATGCATTATGACACATACTCACACAGTAGACATATGTGCGGCTTGCATGCACAGGCACAAACACACATAGGCACACACACACACACACACACACACTCTCACACACACACACCCACACACATAACATAACACAAACAATCAAGAATTTCTCAGAATTATGAACAGGCAAGATGGAGGTGGGGTTGTATAAAATGAATTTTACATGTGAAATCTATGAACTAATCATGTTTTGGTACTTGTTGTCTAGCAGATACCAGTGAGAATTGAGTGTGGATAATGCAATTTAGTGAGACAGTTAGAATCATATAGGCCTTTCAGCGTGATTTCTTTTTGTGGAAAAAATGTGCTGGACTGGGCGGCGGTCATATTTTGTACCGCTCTGCGGTACATCTAGTTATATAACCTTTACACATTTGTTGAACCATGGTACTAATAAAAACTACAGGATAGTAAGAGCTGAAATGTTGCTTCATTTATCCAATTTCCACCACTATGGAAAACGTGGGCCGGTCTTGGGCCTGAAACTCCCGGCACTGAATTCTGGCAACTTTGAAAACCATTTTCTTTTTGAAGATGAACAGACACCTTTTCAGTTTCAACTAATGACTGGCATATTAGTAGCTGCTGGACATAGTGTGGCCTGTGTGTGAGAGTGAGATGGTGACCTGGGGAGCAAGCCCTAGAAATGCTTATACCACATGACCAAAATGTTCTCCCTACCAGCAGGTCATTTTTTTTTTTAAAGAAATAAGTTATTTATTTTTCATTTTTACCTTAAGTTCATACAAAAGTGAAATTTTGTTTTGATTTTTTTCTTTGAAAGAAGATATGGGAACCCTGAATATGCTTTATGCTTTACTATAAGAAAGCCAAAATAAAGTTCACAATAAAAGTTCAAAATAAAAATTGCTTTTTACTTTTACTTCAAATACTTAAGTACATTAAATATCAGAAAAATACTTTTGATACTTAAGTACAGTATATATCAGATACTTTAAGACTTTTACTTAAGTAATATTCTAAAAGGTAACTTTCACTTCTACCAAAGTCTTTTTCTAGTACGATACTTGTACTTTTACTCAAGTATTGCTTTCTAGTACTTTATACAACACTGCCGGTCGGCAAAACGGCAAATACATCCTTCTTCGAAAGGAATGACTTAAGTGCATTGTGTTGCTCAACTTTCAAAGAAAAGCACTCCTCCAAAGTTGAAGCCAACGCTGATTCAAACAACCGCTCTTCATTCGCCATAGCCACCTTCCTTGTTGTTCACCGTTGCAGGACTGTCGTCATCCTGTTAAGCCCGCCTTAAGACTCTCTAACAAAATAGAGCGCTGAGATAGGATGACGTCCACGGCATCAGCCAATATAAATCCTTATGGTTATCCTTATCCTTACTAGACGTACAGGCTGAGCAAATTAATTTGCCGCCGCTAGGGTGCGTCTAGATTTCTAAGCTAATAACTATTTGCTTTTGAGGCATAAACTAAGCATTTTCAGCAAGATACACGCTTTTGTAGCTTATCCACTATGCGGTGCAGTTTGCAGCGATTGTTTTGAGAAATGCACAAACTGTTGTGCGAATGATTATTATCATTCGAGAAATGCACTAAAGCGACTGAGAAAACTGTGATACTGCAATCGTTCAGCCTTCCCACTGCCCATTGAACCAGCACTAAAGCCACCTGTTGCAAACTGGCAGGAATTGATGTTTTGTGTGGGGGTCCATCCCTGTGTTCTTTTCCCATTTATTTTCCCAAGCCACGACTGTGTACGGAAATAATAATAATAAAAAATGTTGCCTTTGAATCACCAACCTCTCCTTTAAAGGAGAATTCTGGCAATTGGAAATACAACACACATCTTTCTTTTAACAGAGGTTTTAAATACAGTTGTTTACTCACCTTCAAAGAAAATTCAAAAACACATTGTTTAATACCGATGCCATCTGCGGACTGTTAAGACCGCTTGGCTCCAGGCAGACTCAACATAGGGGAGACCACACTTTAGCGTAACGTTTTAAATTATATTTATTAACATAAAAATAGAGAATGTCAGTTTAGGTACAAAAGTAAAAGTATTGTGCAATGTGTGTCTAGGGATAGATGAATAAACTAAACATAATGCGACAGAGACGCAGAAGGAGGCGAGATCTCCAGAAGGGCAGTAAGTCATGTCAGCTCCTAACGAGCTCTCCCGTCGGAGCAGGCCAGGGGAAATGAGTGAGAGAGCGACATCATGCCAGAGCCGGCCCTCTTATGGCCACGGCAATTAACTCCAGGAGGCGTCACCCCTGTACTCAGCAGCCTGTAGGAGACAGACAAAATAGCAGTAGCACAATAGGGGTGGAGAAACCACACAAAGGGTGCATTCAGGGCACTTCGGAATGACAAGGACCGCCCCCATGGCTACTTTGTTTTTCCAACAGCAAGTGTTCATGTGCTTTGCCGTCGGAATGTGTGACAAACACGGATGCCACAACAAAGGTTAAAACATACACTCACTAATCCTAAACAAACAACTGTATTTGCTGAAAATATAGTGTAAGATGCTCGTGAAAGAAAGATATGCAGCTTTCAAGTGACAAAAGCGGCAAATTCCCAAGTTCACATTAAAACTGTTGGACATGAAAGGCCACATGGACTACAAGCGAACTACAGCGTGGCGACAAAAGTGATGACGAGCCCCTAACTGGGCAACTCTCTTAGCAAAATCTAGCCCCAGTTTCCGACCTCTGACTCACACATTACGTGACGTGAATGACGCGGAATGATGATGTTTTCACTCGGAGAAAGGTTTTTCCGAAGCCCATGAATGCTAGGAGAGACCCACCGGGTCGTAACAGGACCCATTAGTTGTGTACAAAAGCCATGCCAACCGTCCTGTCATCATATAAAGCCCGCCCCCTGGCGGATAAGTAGTTGTGATTAGTTCCTGGGATTTCGGTGAGTTTGGAAATCGGCTTGAATGGGAGAGGGTCATTCGATAGATCTCACAGATGTATAGGTTGTAAAGGTGGCACGTAAAGGTGGGGTGTAACTAATGGGGGCTCATCCGGGATAAAACCATTTATGAGGTGAGGTAATGTCTATGCAAGTTTGTGTAGCTGTGATAGACTGTAGTGGGCAGTAACTTGTATTGTGTGATCTTGAGGTAACTGAACTCCACATTTGTTGGGTCACTAGTTGGTTGCAGCTTAGGTGTAAGTTTGTAACATTTTTGGTGTAGGGGTTGACTACACTGTGGCCCATTTGTGTCGTGCTGTTGCAGTCCACTTTTGGTTAGGTCACTTGTGTGTTGCTGTTTTTGTGTGTCTAGTCACAGCTAATTTGTTTTTTCGTGACCTTTTGTGATAACCTTGATACACCTTTAGTTGCAGCCTATGTAAAACTATTTATTCATTGTTTTAAGGGTGGGGGTGTTACGGCTGTATGTGTTCCCTATGATGTCTGTTTGTTCCAGTGCTGTTTGTCCCTGTTCTCTCCCCTCCTCTCTACCTCTGCTTAGGTGCTTGTAATGACCTTGATTGGCAGCACCTGGCTTGGTGATTGATTGGGAGTTAAAGGCTCCAGGATCCAGTTCCTGAGGAGAGGCTTTTGGTGTGGGGACTGCTGGCTGTCTTGCTGGCTCTCAGCCTGGGATTTTGTCTTGTCTTTTGATTTGGACTTTGTGTCATGTCTATGTAGTATTTTGTTATGGTTTATCTCGATGTAATAAATCCCACTGGTTGGGTATATTTTAAAAGGTGTTACTGTTATTTATTAGGATTTGGGGTCAGTGGTGGGTTTTTATTCACCCCTAAAGGGCCACGTAAAGGTGAGGTGTAACACAGAAAATACAAATGCGCTGGTTTTCAGGCTACCAGGAGGACTGTGCATTATGTATCATAAGCTACCAGGTTAACAGCCAATCAATGCAGTTCTGGGTTCCTCAGCCATCCTCTACTATGGACCCTTTCAAGAGAGTTCCATTATCAGCATCATAGTTGGCCCCACAAGACTTCCTTTTTAACATTCCATATGTTATCTTAATGCAGAGGAAGTAGATTGGGGCCCAAATAGAACGTTCAAGCTTTGTTTTTATTGTTGAAAGGGTCACAATAAAATGAGAACAGGCTTCATGATATATTTTCTTTTTATACAACAATTGGGTTCTATGGAACTATTTATTTGTTTCTGATTGGCCGAGAGACGTTCCATGAGTTGGAATATCCCTGGACATTTCAACTCAGACTTTGCACAGCTAATAATAAATCACTCCGCGATACAATGCGAAGATTTGACACAATGTTCTCATCCCAGCCCTCCACTATTTTAAGCAATGGGTTACTCCCTAGCAAACCATAACGAAACAGTGCTTCACCACATCTGTGGATTAAGCTACACAGTCAACTCAATGTAAGTAAGATAAACGAGGATGCTAATTGTTCTCAGCATTGCCAGCATTGTGTAGGGCCTATAATATGATTGCCACTTGGAGGAGACTTGTAGATAACTAACGTTAGCATAGTTAGCTAACCACTGCTAACGTGCTAGCATCGTGTCAGAAAAACATATGGGGCTGTGCACAGTAGTGTAACATTTATTCACCATAAATTAATAAAGTTGAGTGGTTCTGCAATGTAGGCCATGTTTCCGTTTATTTGCAGTACCATGTCCCTTACATAACATGGCCCAGTGTCCTTGTAACATGCATGCAGCAAAGCTAGATATGAAATGTGATTTCAGCCCGACTTTCAACATTTCTTTCAAGAAGACACGTAAACCACAAAGACCCGTAAAGAGGGATCTGGAATGTTGGTTACCTAGCTACCAAGGCGCTGTCTATTGAAAAGGGAACTGTTTTTGATGCATTAAGAAGCGATGTCGAAATTAACATTTTTAAACAATATTGGGGTGTTTTCAGATTATTTAGTTTGTGGTAGAATTGTTGTATAAAAGCAATATAGCACTTGTGATCGTGGGATTGGTCATGGACCAACATTGGTCATGTTGTTGCCTGCGCCACTCGGCCTCGGCCTCGGCCGAACACCCGTGGGAATATCCATGACCAACCCCACTCTCACTCGTGCTATATTGCTTAAATAGCAGTGAGTGAGATATGAGGTGATCTCTGTCCCTTCATCAACCATTTCATAATGAAATTGTACAAATGATAACGTGGAAGAGTTCATGTCTTTATTGCAACATCAAACATGTTCATTTCCCCAATCCCATTCAGCACTGCCTTTCAAATAGATGAATGGACTGATTTGTGTCCACTAGAGGCATAAAGGTGAATGCTCCATAGCAATTCTTTATAGAAATCATACAAAGATAAGATAATAGTATTTGCTTTCATGTAACTGAACTGTTGATTGATCAGGTTTGAAGTGGTCTTAAACATTAAATCGGATGTTGTGTCAGTGCTCTGCTTACTGCAGTTGTTTTTCACAGAGAACGCCCAAGTGATATACTTACTTGCTTGTAAAGATATGATATTTTACATTCAGACATTACAGGTGAATGTGTATTCAGTTACGTTAGTAACGTAGTAACATGTTTTTGTCAGGATGGACTTAATATTTGAATCAGTCGATTCTATACTGTCATTTTGTGTTAATGGTTTTCTGATTTTGTAAGAAAAAACGGCATCTCCAACAATTCCTAATAGATGCTTACAAATAAAATAAAAATAATAATAATAATTAAGTGCAATTAAATTATTTCCCAATATCAACACATAAATATATAGTTGAATCATAAGGCCTTCAATGAACTTAAAAAGTATGCTAGGCTGGAGTACTGCTAACTGGAGGAAAGGATTTCCACAGATATGACCATCAATATCATTCCCTTTTCTATAGAACCTGCAGTACATTGGAGTCAAGCAGCAGAGCACAGCATTCAACAGCATTCCATTCCCTGCCCCCAGGGGGCGCTAAGCTATAATATATTTACTTTCATTCCAACCATCTCACTATTACAGTATCCCTTAAATCACTTTGTCTCTGATCAGCCACATGAGTAAGGTTAAGTTGGAATGATTCTCTTAACGCTCACGTAGAGCTCACAGTCCAGGAGCAGGGCAGAAGAGAGACACTTCCTGTGTGGTCATTTCCTTTGGCTGGCTGGAGGAGTATTGTTGTACTTTTTAGGAGTAGTGTTACACAGAGATTGAGCCCTCTCTAAAGTTGGTCTTCCCAATGAGGACATTGAGTAGCGTTGCCCGGCCCTCCCTGCTCAGACGCTGTGCCTCTTTGATGATGTCATCCAGCTGCGCCTCATTCTCTCGCCCAATCAGGTGACCAATCCCGCCGAAGCCATCGGCAACAGTGTGATAGTCTGAACGATGGGGACAAAGGAGAGAAAGAGAACAGAATCCTGAATCGTCCAGGCAAACCCACAGTAGAGTACAGCATCAGTCAGTACAGGGTCAGGAAACACAGTGATATGTCAACATGACCAACAACAGCAGCAGTAGTTTGCCTGTGATGAAATGGAACTGACCAAGCAGAAAAGGCAACTTGGGAGCAAAGAGGAGTGTACCTTACTACTAGAGTGTTTACCTGAGCTATGCTCAACAAAAATATAGATTTTAGAACATTTGTGAGCGCAATTTGAGGGAAATAAACATTTTATGTGCATAGAAGTTTTTATTTCACTTCCCTCATGAAATAACGTGTTGTGTCTGCCCCCCTGCCCATCCACTCCCCTCAGTGCCTTTCAGCACTCACCTGTGAAGGCCAGACCACAGGCCACATTACTGCCCAACATGGGCACCTGCTCTCTGGATATCTGACTCCAGCAGGCGTCATTTCCCACCACAGCGATCACAGGAGTCTGGCAGAGGTAACAAGAGTGGGTTTAAATATTAATATTAAAAAACACATTGGAATTACCTCAGTGTCTATCAGTCATACAATGTACAGTATTTCTTTAGGAAAACTTGATATACTTATCATTTCTATGCAGAAATTACTGGGGGAAAAAACAACGACAACTTCCTCCCACTATAACGTAATAAGAAAAGAATCACTTTCTGAATGCATCATCACCTCAGACAGCGTAAGTGTCTTTAAGCTTATTATTAAGTTGCCTCTATAATGAGTGTTTTTCGTGTGGTTTGTGGTTTGTGTGTGAAGGGTCTTTAAGCTGCCTCTATAATAAGTGTTTCTTGTGGTTTGTGTGTGAAGGGTCTTTAAGCTGCCTTGAGTGTTTCTTGTGGTTTGTGTGTGAAGGAAGCCCTCCACCTTATGCCTGGTGAAGGTGTCAAATTCTGCAACGCTGTAGCCAAGGGAACCGTCACCGTACACAATCCACACCTGTAAGTCAAATGTAATCAGTCAACAAGCTGAGGAAAAATTACCCATCCCATTGATTTATGTTTCAAACCACAGTTGCGGAGTTAAAAATATGTTTATCCTGTGCTTTTTAAGGTTAGTAGTCACTAGTAGTGAGTAAAGTAGTATGTTTATGTAGAGACAAACAAAACAAATCAAATCCTGATTTGCATTGCTAATCTGAAAAAGATCAATAACGCTGAAGGAGCAGATCGTCTTAAGGAAGAGCAATTATCTGACTCAATGAAGTGAAGTGAAGTGATGAAGCTAGTGAGGTGAAGTGATGAAGCTAGTGAGGTGACGTGATGAAGCTAATGAGGTGAAGTGATGAAGCTAGTGAGGTAAAGAGATGAAGCTAGTGAGGTGAAGTGATGAAGCTAGTGAGGTAAAGAGATGAAGCTAGTGAGGTGAAGAGATGAAGCTAGTGAGGTAAAGAGATGAAGCTAATGAGGTGAAGTGATGAACACATGAAGCTCCTCACCTCTGACTCAGGTCGGCACAGCTTTGCTCCCAGAGCAAATCCTCCACCCACGCCCAGCGTCCCGAAAGCTCCTAGGAAACCACAAGGGAAGCGTTCAGTGAGACATACTTAAAAAGCATCCGCACAGCACTCAGAGTATACTGAGGGCTCATTCAGCACATCATAATCCTGATTAAGTATTCATACAGCCTCCATACAGAAATTGGCTTTTGATGTTTATTCCATTTTAGACTTTAAGATTTGATTGATGTGTGATGCGAATGTTATGATTTTTTCAGTTTCTTAATAAACATTTGATCACAAAAAAGAAATGATATACAGCATCTTGTTTCACCTTCTATAACCTCTTCTGTTCCAGTGTCTGTCTTTGAATTGATCTAAGGGTTAACGCTAAACTGGGCTGCATTTACATTCTATAAATGATGTGAATTTAATAGTAATGCAAACTGATGTTTTTTCTCCGTTTCTGACTTCTCATACGGTCAGTCCCGTGCAAAAATGTCTAAAACGGACGAATCTGATCTAATTTAAAAGTAGTAAATAAATGAATTTACTCAGGGCTTAAAGTAAGGACAACTCCTGAGCATGAAGTTCTCAGAAACACTTAAATCCATTACCTATACTTATCTATTTTCAAATCTTCAGCAGCCTGGCCCACACCTGAATTCAGGCAGAGTGCCTGAGAACTTAAAGCCCCGTTTTATTACTACTATTTATCTTCCTCCCATAGTATAATAATAATAATAATAATAATATTTAAACTGACACATCCAATCAATGTTCCCCAAGTCCTGTAATAATATTATTAATACTAACAATAATAAAACATTGACTGTGTGTGTGTAGGTATTTGTAAAGCCTGGACGTGGTCTCAGGTCCTGACCCCTGACCTGGATCAAGCCAACGCAGCGGGCCACGCGGCCTCATGATGTACGCTGCGCTGCCCACAAAGTCACCGCCGTCTGCGACGATGATGCTGTCCTCGGCCATGAGCTCGTCCACGCGGTGCAACACGCCCAGAGGGTTGAGGTGCAGCTCGGTCTTCTCATCTGCCTTCGCCCTGCGTGGAGGAGGAGGGAGACATAGGGCCATACAAACTAAACTAAAAATAAAAACTCTATCGGAACTCCCCCTATTTCCACCGGTCCCGTATTTCCACCGTCTTGCGTATATGTGTCACTTAATATCCATTTCTATACAAACCAAGACAGCGGACTCCTATAGAAACGCAACCACCCACAACATGGGTGTATCTAAATTAGCTATCTACCAAAAATGACATTTTACCGTGACTCGAGGAGCTGTAAACAGTGTTGTAAGGCTGTGTGTACACAGTGGAATTTTAATTTCACGACGAGAATTCTCGGTCTAACCATCCATGTGCCGTTGAAACGGTGTAAATAGGCGACCCATCAGGCACTATAACTCCGAGCGTGGTAAACAAAATCGGATATTTCAGGCAGTAAATGCTCCCGTTAAGAACCAAACCAGATTTTGTTCAAATCTACACAACAATGGCTACTGAAAAATGTAAGGTTCATTTAGTAAATGTTATTTTGAAGTGTTAAAAAACATCGTTGTTTTAGAATTTCTGAACAAAAGTGGTGATAATTGGGGGTGTTACGATACTCTAAATACACTCTAAATTTCAATTGAATGACTCTTAAGAGAATTTTTTCCATATAAATGTCAAGCTGCTATGTGTAGCTCTTTTATGAAACAAACCAAAAAACTCTTTACAGAATGATACACACAACCTCTTTGAGGTGACAGAATGATACACACAACCTCTTTGAGGTGACAGAATGATACACACAGCCTCTTTGAGGTGAGGAAAAGTCTGTTACCTGTTTGTCTGCTCTTTGGTGATGTCTCCCTGTTTCAAGCTTTGGGGCCAGTCTTCCGGACACTTGTACCCCTTGAGCCCCTTGGAAAGACGATCTAGGAAAGACCCTGCATCTCCTGCACCAGAGAGACATACAAACCACTTACTTACTTACACTGTGCTTAGACTCGTCAGCTAGTGTATGAATGACTTGTGCGTGGTCATATATCATCAAAATAAATCGAAAAAGAAAATTATATTAACCCATAAACAATATAAGACAAATTCCTGCATTCTGTTGCTTAAAGGCAATGACCCCAAGGCAGCATGTCATGTATTCGTATTAGCTCTCCAAGCACTTCTCTCTCATTCTCTGTCCTAATTCAGCCATTTTATCTTTTGACGAATGGCAACACAAGATAAGTCAGCAGGCAACGTCAATTCTTCAATGCTCCAGTCAATGGGCATTAGAATGCGGTTTGTAGGGCTCACCCTGAATAGCCACCGTGGGCTTCCAGAACATGTCGGAGTTCTTCAGGAGCTGGCTCTTGTCTCGGTTGACGGCGATGATCTTACTGTGCCGGTTCAACACTCTGCCGTAGCTGAGGCGGAAATCACACACCGTCCCTGTAATACACGTCAGTTAAACTAATGAGTAGTAAGACATTCGTATTCCATAACAAACAGTAAAAATGGAGATGGTAGAAGTGGAAAAACGTATGACTGATTCAGAGCAGAGTGAGCAATGTCAACATGACAGTTGAACTGCATCACCATTATCATTCAAGTCAAACTGGACGTGCCCCAAACGTTTCTTGCCAGTGCGTGTTTATTGTAGTCACTATAAGCACACTTTTGTCCAAACGGACTCACTACAATATACACTACAAAAATAGTTTAAAATAGTTTCAAATAAAGTTGAAAAGCCTACATTAAGCATAATAGTAATAGTAATAATAACAACAATATCAATATTAAATATCAACAATGAACATAATGTTTTCATATTAACAATAAACATAAACATACGAACCACAACTCTGTAAGAGAATTAATTAATTAATTAGGTGCAAGTTGAACTGATGACAGCACCTTTATGGTTTCTCTGTGCCTTACCTGCTACAGTAGCATCACCAGATCAGCACCTTTATGGTTTCTCTGTGCCTTACCTGCTAGCACCACCCAATCAGCAACTTTATGGTTTCTCTGTGCCTTACTGTACCTACTAGCACCACCAGATCAGCACCTTTATGGTTTCTCTGTGCCTTACCTACTAGCACCACCAGATCAGCACATTTATGGTTTCTCTGTGCCTTACTGCTAGCACCACCAGATCAGCACCTTTATGGTTTCTCTGTGCCTTACCTACTAGCATCACCAGATCAGCACCTTTATGGTTTCTCTGTGCCTTACTGCTAGCACCACCAGATCAGCACCTTTATGGTTTCTCTGTGCCTTACCTGCTAGCACCACCAGATCAGCATCCTTCAGGGCATCACGGCGGTTCTGTCTGATATGTATGGGGCTGTCTTTTCCCAGCATGCCTCGGGACATTCCACCCAGGAAGCATGGGATACCCAAGGCCTCCAAGGCCTTCCTGAAGACAGAAAATAGCCCAAACATTCATGCATGATTAAGACAGTTATTTGACAGCTTTGCATGCTAGTGGTTTAGGCTGATTTGTTCATTAAAATGTCACACACAGTACAGCAGTGCATGTTTGTTTGTTTGTTCATTCGGTCATTCATTCGTTCATTAATTAATTCATTAATCTGACACTTTTTATCCAAAGTGACTTCCTGATACCAACAGCAGTGGCAAATCTCCCTGGAGCAACTCGGGATTACCGTAAGTGCCTTGTTCAAGGGCACAACTGTAGAGTAATTTCCTGTGTATTAGCCACATTGTGTATAAGGCGCAGGACAGTGTTTTATGCAAGTTAAAAGGTTTGGGAGTTGGTTTGTGCCATTTTGGGCAGCCTCACCTGATGTCCTCCGCGGGTGTCGGCGGGAGGGTGGCCTGGCTACCCAGAAGGATAACGGGCTTCTTGGCTCTGCTGACCAGCTCTATGCATCTTTGAACCTGTATGGTAAACCAGTCAAACCTGAGACATGCAACTACCACTGAGTGAGAGAGGGCATTCAAGCAGTCTCATTCATACATAGATAGATAGATAGATAGATAGATAGATACTTTATTGATCCCCAGGGGAAATTCAACACAACCGACTAAAATACAGCACTATTTGGTCAAATCAGTGCTTTAAGATTGAAGTCCTCCACTGACATCTGTCACCATTGACTCTCAATTTAAACAAAATAGACTAAATAAAGGGTTAGCGTTCAGCTACAAACAACTAGATGTACCGGTAACTACCATAATTGGGGTCAATTTATTAGTTACAGTTACAGACATTTGTCTCACCTCTGCCAGCTTTTAGCGGACAGAAAGTCTCACCTGGTCATCTGTGGCCTGTGGGATCTGGACAGGTAAAGGTGACACATCACGGGATTCCCAGGCACCAGCAAACAGGTTTGAGAGGTGATTCTGCAGGTACCTTAGTTAATTCAAAAAGTAAATCTAACTTTTCTTGCAGTTGTTGAAAGGAATACATTTCTGGAATGCACCTTTTACACAATATGCCCTATAACAATGTTCAGTTCTAGAAATCACACACACAAATAGGATCGAATAGAATTAGACTGCTCTCTACCTACCAGGTGACGATTTTTCCCATGAGGCCTTTAGGTGGGTTCTTCACGCCAAACTCTTTAGACACCAGGTGGTAGGGGTAGAGTGTGTCGATGGGGAATTCCACAAACACAGGGCCTAAAGAGAGCACATGAGACAGACACACACAGGGTAAACACACGCACGTACCACACACACACCCCCCGGGCACAGGGTAAACACACTCACGTACCACACACACACACACACCCCGGGCACAGGGTAAACACACTCACGTACCAAACACACACACACCCCGGGAACAGGGTAAACACACTCACGTACCACACACACCCCGGGCACAGGGTAAACACACTCACGTACCACACACACACCCCGGGCACAAACACAACAAAGAGGGAATCTATAGTCCATCACCTTTTCAAGATATTTGTATTGAGATCCATAAACTTTCAATTTTTTGCCTGAAATTGCACTGTGCCTATTTACAAGGGCATCGTTCCCACCTCTTTTGGGGCCTACCATCAAATGTTGGACCTCTGTAGAAGGCTGAGAACCTGTAGTTTTCGTAGGAAACAGTCGTAGGAAACAGTCAAAATAACTGTGTGATGTACTCACACAGAGTTCCAGAGGTTAGAATATAGTTTTTTCTTTCTGCCGGATTACAAGCATCTCTAAACTGACCACATTTTAGCCCTCTAGGTCACTTGACATCACTTAGAGCCCTAGCACCAGGTCTTGTGAAGCTGTGTGCAAAAGTAGATCAATATAGAATGAAAATATGAGTGCTTTAGACCATTATTTGCCAAGGTATGCTCATGCGTTTTGTAAAATGCCTATGGAAACTCCCCATAGGACTTTTGGTTATCCAAAATGCATACTGACAATCAAATTCTTATTGCACATGAACCCCTTTGTGTAGAAGCATAATCCTGGTCTCAAATGAAAGGTAACACTTTGAGGTTTCTTGTGGACTATTTAGATTGTATGTCAGGTGTTCTGATATAGACTGACTACACAAAATATGGAATAATTACAAAAAAAGTCTCTATTGTTGCATTTACTTTGTTGGTTCAATGAGTGTGTATAAGATAGACTATACAGCTGTACAACTAATATTGGATAATACAACATGAGGATTCAATTTCTATGGAATCAGCCAGAGGTCAGAGTAGCACCAAAAGTGGAGGAGGGGGAGGGGGGCATTTTGGATCAAATTTAATTGAGACATAATAAGATTAATCAGATAATGTAAAGCACTGTACAGATTGTACATGAAAGAAGTTGTCATTTTGGATTCCCAAGAGTCAAAGCTTTGAAATGGTGTATAACATTACTATGCTACATAGCAATATGGTGCATACAATTGATTTAGAATGTTGGGGAAGGTGGGGGAGGGGGGTAACCGTCCCGCCGGTGGGACACTGAACACTATGTGCCTTTTACTACCAGTATTTTTTTTTTTCATTCATGTGCTGATTATTATTATTTTTCACTGTGTTTACTCTGTAAAGTGGCCTTGAGTGCTTTCAAAGGCGCTAAGCAACAAATAAAATGTATTATTATTATTATTATTATTATTATTATAATAGTCTTTAGATCTCTTCACCTCCTGTTTCACATGTTATTGTGAGGATATTATAGAGTTATTACAGAACATCACAGAAGAGTTGTACACTACCATAGAGCTACTATAAAGAATCTCAGTGTTTCCTATACATTGACTTATTTGTGGCGGCCCACCACAATATCAACATTGATCACCACACAATGATTTTCCAGGTTGGACTAAATTGTGCTTAAATCGGGTTAGCATCATAACCACGCTGCGCTAATTTGTTAAAAACTGTTGCATTCAAGTTAATTCTGCAAACCTACCACCACAAATAGAATTTAATTCTGTGGGAAACACTGAATCTTATAGTATTACTGTAGTTATTTTTCCTAAGGGTTAACCCCAGAGATGCCTCCTGCTCCTTCCTGTTATGAGTGACTGTCATGAACAGGCAGTGTTGTGTGTCCAAGCTTACCAGGAGTCCCAGACTGTGCGATGGCCAATGCCTTCCTAACGATAGGCACGATCTCCCTTATGGTCCGCACCGACGCACAGAACTTACACAGAGGCTTGAACAGCGACATCTGGTCAATGTCCTGCAATGCTCCTCTGCCCTGCAAAAATAAAAGGTTCAAATTGATATCAAAATGGTAGAGAGAACACACCACTGTTTTCATTACTCCTGCAGGCTAGGGTTCATGCAAATGATGCTTCAAACACTAGAGCGTCATCATCTGGCTTGTTTTTCAATTCCCTTCTATTACAAAGTCCTCAAAGACACACATGTGCTTTAGATAAATATATTTGGTCACATATTTTGGGGAATTACCCCTTATTAACCCACATGGTTTGTCAGTGTTGGTGTTTACTGAAGTTCAAACGGGAACAGGATCATGGTATGGGTGTGGCATCATAGTATACAACATATAAGATAAACTTTGCGACAGCAAAACTACAAAGGACTGATAACAAAATTTAACAAGAACTAAGATAACAAGAACTGAAGACAAACAAGAACATTTACTTGGCAGTGCAGGCTTTCAGTTTTATCAATAGCCCCTCAAAGTCAACATAATACCCAGATATTTCAATGCTGCTATAAGCCATCCAGTGTCGGTTTTTTACTCAATGGTGCTCTCTAGTGTCCATTGTAGAGCTTTGCATTACTATTCTGACTACAGAAGACAAGGCAAATCTTCTGAACGTCCATTATGTTTGTTGGAGCCCAATGAATAGTCATCTTATCAAAATAGTTTGTGTTTTCATTCCAATTCAACTTTGTTATAGGTTTTCTTAGATTGACCCCACCCCCATTGTTGTTAAGAATACTCTTTCATATATGACCATCTACAAGATTTCTTAATTATATCAGCGTTTACAATTACTGGTAGTATTGTCTCAAGTAACTTTACAGAACAACTGATACTGTCTGAAGGCCCTTTGCAGAACAAAATGTCTGAATCCCCTGGAACGAGCACACAAGGGATTGTGGGAAAGAGAGACTGACCTGCAGCATGGTGCCTGCAGCACCCCCGATCAGCAGCAGTGGCGATTCAGCCATCTGAGCGTTCTTCACTGCAGTCACCGTATTGGTGAGGCCAGGGCCCGCTGTCACCGCGGCAACCCCTACAGTACCTGTGGACAAAAGGTGCAGGAGTTGGACAAAAGGTGCAATGTCTTTATTATAGACCCTTTCAAGAGAGTTCCATTATCAGCATCATAGTTGGCCCCACAAGACTTCCGTTTTAACATTCCATATGTTATCTTAACGCAGAGGAAGTAGATTGGGGCCCAAATAGAACGTTTGTTTGAAGAAGAACGTTGTAGAAGAATTGTTTTTGTTTTTATTGTTGAAAGGGTCCATAGTTTCATTTAAGACAAGAGTTTTAGATTTACAATACATTTATTTTACTTCTTATTCTTATTCTTCTACCCAAGAGAATGAAACATGGATCCAGGATTCTTTTACAAACTGCTCTGAAGTCATTAGCTTCAACTTGATGAGCCATTAGGGTACATGGTAGAGTGTTGTAGAGTTTAGAGCTTTGCGGAGAACTTAAAACATTACTATTTAGTGAATATGAATATAGACACCTGCTCTGTAATTTCACTTTGATAAACCAAAGTGTGTGATCCAAAATGTGTCGGTTAGAAAAAGAGGAACACCACTCTGACCGTCCCTCGTAGCAGCAGTAGTAGCCTTTAAAATGCATAATGTTACTTTGATGGTGAACAGGGTGGTTAAAATCCCTCCACAGGTGGCCCACACTGAGGCACTGATCGCATGATGCGCATACCTGACAAGCGCGCCACGGCATCAGCAGCGAACACCGCCGTGGCCTCGTGTCTGGTGTCTACGATCCTGATGCCCAGCTTCTCGCACGCCACCAGGATGGGGGATATGTGGCCCCCGACGAGGGTGAAGACAAACTTGACCCCGTGGGCACGCAGCACCTCGGCCACACTCTCACCGCCATGCCGAGGGCTCTTGGTCTCTGTCTGAGGGAGGAGCCAGGAGAGGAGGATACAGATGTATAAGTATAGTATAAGTATATTATAAGTATAGTATAAGTATAGGTATACTCTTTTGATCCTGTGAGGGAAATTTAGTCTCTGCATTTATCCCAATCTGTGAATTAGTGAAACACACTCAGCACACAGTGAACACACAGTGAGGTGAAGCATACACTAACTTAATCCTAGGCCTACAGTATGCTTTGATGGCATAAAATGACTTAGATTAACCTGTAAATT
Source organism: Alosa alosa (assembly GCF_017589495.1). Lineage (NCBI taxonomy): Eukaryota > Metazoa > Chordata > Actinopteri > Clupeiformes > Clupeidae > Alosa > Alosa alosa. The sequence goes on from NC_063203.1 coordinate 27,920,194, forward strand.
GTTGCAAAAAGGTTCAGACCTGGAAGAGAGATCAGTAGGTGTGACTGGGCTCCATACATTCTTTAAACTAGCAACACATGTGTAGCAATTGTATTTCGAGGTGAGCGTAGGCAGTGTGTGAAATGTGGAGCTAAATCAGTTGCTTGTCCAGTTGATCTGCATTCAGTGCATTGGCCATGTGCTACTAGCTAGTGTATTGCACAATGCATCTGAGACCGTTCAAAGTTTACTACCTAAGTCCATGTGTCCTTTGGGGTTAAGTCTGATCCATCTCCTACAGATGCAGACATAAGGGAGTGTTTGCTAACAGTCCTTTCTGCTCTTCCACACAGCTTACAGTACATATCTTTACATTTCATTTAGAATCATGGCTGCTGTGCTGTAGCCCAAACTAAAACAAAAGCGACAGGTTGTCAATTGGCCTGGCCTGTAAAATTAGCCTACAGACATTTTCATGTCGTAATCGTAACGATAGCTGTCCCATAAGTCAACATTTCAGTGACAGATCAATTGTTGCATGCATTCATGTCTGCAGGGTGTGAGTGACGTTATTCAAACAGGTTACTCTGAGGTATGAACTGTAGCCTACATAAAGGCACCTACCTTGTGGAAGAGTTGATACAACAGACCAAGTTTATAAGCAGCAAGTACAAGTCCCCCCAAAACAATACCAAGAGAGCATCCTAAAACGGTACCAATGTCAATATCCATATCTCCAAAAAACAGCTTGATCTAAAACCTTGGAGCTGCAAGAGGGGATAGCATTTACGTGCAATTTAATCTTAGTTAGGTAGCTAGCTAACGTTAAATAATTTATAGCACGACACAAACCCAACAACAACACTAAGGCACGCGAACGCACGCAAACTGTCAAGTTCCTTTCAGGTAGTCCTACATGTATTTAAATACTATATCTACGTAGGCTACTATTCTACATAAGCAGTCGCATAATATTATTGTCTAAAAGAACGCCAAAGTAGCAACAATGACACGTCGCCTCACAAAAGAAAGCGATATGTCAACTTGAGATTCGCCGGTGTCTTCACTCTATCTAGCTAGCTAGCTAGCTCTCTGCTATCTGAAGATCCACTATGTCCGTAACACACCGAGATTTGCGATTGATACGCAGATTTTGTAAGCGTATACTGTGTTGTGAATAGTACTTGAATGGAAGGAGCATCATGACATACAAGTCAATTGTCCAATCCAGACGCTAGGGTAGTTATGGGGGCGTGTCATCTTTTCGCTTCCTGGTTCCTGGGTCGGGGAAGGTTCCAGCTGAAGTGTTGATGCTGTAGTAGACTGTGAAGAAGTTAGTGTTTAAGAGTGTGTCCATGAGAGGACCAGGCGGGGGTGACACATGCTACGTCACCGATTTTGATGAAACTTGGACAGTTTGAAGGGTCCACCTAAAAACTCAAAAAGCCAAAATAGTACAAAATTTGAAACAACCCAGGGGGAGTTAGGACCGCCTCCTTGTTTTAGGGCAAAAAAACTCAAAAAAAGGCCCAAAATTCCATAAAATGTTGACATCCCTCCTGCTGTCAGATTTAAACACAGCAAAGTAACAATCCATGCCATCAAAGGTCCATCCAAGGTTAGTTTAAAACTGGATTTACAAGGCGTAAGGTGTGACGGGTGTCAGTCCAGGACTGCACATGTCCACTATGTCACATGCTTTTTGGCGAATACCCAAAAAATAGCAATATTCAGACCTGAATATCTCCGATGAGCAACCACCTTTTTTCGTAATTCTTTCTGCACATGAAAGGGCCATCTGTGGACTTCATAAATCAAAAGAAAAATGCTCGGCCTTTTTTATTATTTTTTTTGTGGTAACCGCCTGAATAGTGTGATCCAGCCAATGATTTCAAATACATATCTACTTCAATGATTGGTTGAAAATAATGTTTAGGTCATTTATGGTGGACAAATGGAGATATATTATCATCAATCATGTCTGCTGATCAAATCCAAGCTACATTTAATGTCCTGAGTGTAATATATTCCTTAAGGTAGCTCAAAATGATATCATCGGGTGACATACACCAGTATACCCGTAGGTCTAATTTTTGCAAATGTGATATCTTCAACATATCTCTGGGCTAGAAACAGTCACTTGGACTCAAATAATAACTTGTAAGATTTTGATAGTCAAAGGTCAAAGGTCAAGGTCACTGTGACCTTATGTACATCCCATTGTGGTGAATAAACCTCTAAAAATCCCTGACATAGGGCCTAATTGCAAATGTGATTCAAACATTCACACTGGCCCTTTCTGAAACCAATCCCTACCAACTCCCCTAAGTTACGGTGTGCATGTATCAGGTGGGAATCACCCTTACAGCTAAATCGAGTTCTCCATGTAAATGGGAAAATGTTGGCGTTCTTTTATCACTTTGGGTGCTATAGGCTAGTTGGAACTGCTCACCTCAATGAACTATGATAAGCTATGCTAACAGTGGGTGCTTCAGACTGAGGTACTGCACACACACAGATGAGAAGGGTATGTATCATCTTATCTAACTCTGGCAGAGACAATAAGATAATTTCCCAAAATGTTGGCGTGTTCCTTTAACACTTGGTTAGGAGTGCAAGTGGCTAGGGAGAGAGTGTAGCTAGTTTCGGAAAGGGCCTTTCACTCACAGATAACAAATTAATTTGAATTTGATGGTCAAAGGTCATAGGTCAGGGTCATTGTGACCTCACATTCTTGTGAGGAATGCCTATAGGAAGTTTTTTTTTTCTTTCAAATTCGGCACACACAGTCACTTACACTCAAAGATGAACTGATTAGATTTGAGTGGTCAATGTTACTGTGACCTCTCAAAAAAACAACATGGGCCTACTGTATTTTTACAATATCCTGGAAACACCTTGAGGGAGTTATTTCAAATTTAGCCCAACTTAGGCCCTGTACACACATAACCAGATATTTTATGTTTGGGTCTTTCGTCCACACATAAACAGTGTTTTAGCCCACACAGATATTTTTTTTAAAACCTTCTTAAGAGAATGCTGGTTTACTTGGATCTATGGACATCCAAAATGGAGATTTTTACAAACAAGTATATACGTACATATACTCTTTTGATCCCGTGAGGGAAATTTGGTCTCTGCATTTATCCCAATCCGTGAATTAGTGAAACACACACACAGCACACAGTGAACACACATAACAGTGAGGTGAAGCACACACTAATCCCGGACGCAGTGGGCTGCCTGCTACAACAGCTTTCGAGGGAGCAGTGAGGGGTTAGGTGTCTTGCTCAAGGGCACTTCAGCCGTTCCTACTGGTCGGGGTTCGAACCGGCAACCCTTCGGCCGACGCACTAACCAGTAGGCCACGGCTGCCCCCATGGACAAGGACATGATGGTTACCCCGTGGACAAGGACATGATGATTACTATGGATGGGTATTGGGTGTTCGTATATAGCAAGTCAGTCAGTACTCTCCTGGGATTTACTTCTTTTGTAGCCTACTGTACCTCGATGTCCATCCATCGTAAAAACATGTCTGTAGACCCTGCTTATTAGTACAAGTTGTTTTAAAGCAGAGACTCTGATATGGTATCTATACCACCTGCTTATTAGTACAAGTTGTTTTAAAGCAGAGACTCTGATATGGTATCTATACCACCTAGCTTCATGGAAATCTGTCTGAAACATTGAAAACATGATAATGTACATTACTTGTGAATCTGTTTCCATTGCATGCCACATGACCAGTGGATAAAGTGGGATTTGGCAGGTGGGGGAACCCTAAAATCCAGTGTCGGTGCAACGGGGAAAAATGACTCACTGTTGGACAACATATTGAGTATCGTGGTGTAGCAATACTTTTTGGACAAGAATTGATAGCTTTTCGGGTCACCTCTGTTAACACGAAAGTTAACTCCCCAATTATTTTAACAATATAATCGCGCTGTATCGTTGGTATGAAAGAATATATTTATTATTAAATTATCCGAGGTGGTGGAACTGCGTTCCTCCCACTTTAAGTCCTGCATATGACCGCTGTCTGCTGTGTTGGGCTAATGGAACAATGCTAATGGAGTAATGCCAAGCTAGATTAACATTTTCCAATGTTAAAACCATTTATCACATGAAAAATAACAATGTTATTATCATGTGATAATAACAATAATAACAATAATCTGTGTTTCCAGGATACCATGTTCAAGTTGTAAAAATATAGTGAATAATATATATAATTTATAATAATATATATAATTTAGTGAATAGTGAAATAGTTCACAAATATAATCAGCCACAAAACTTCTGTTAGACTTCTTTTGAGGACGGTAACTGAAAGGAGCTGTAACAAATATTGGAGGCTGCTGAAAAGGCAAGCCAATGGCTATGGCACTCACATGCTATTTGGGGTCATGTTGTAACCTGAATTGACTCTGAGACGCTGCTGCTGTGTTTTTGGAGTGGTGGTTGTTGGTGCCTACATCAAGGGCTTGCGTGTCGGCTGTGTACTGTATGTTGTTGATCAGATCATAAGTGTCCACAGTAATGAAGAGGATTGACTGGAGAGTTTATGATATTGCTTGGTATGTTGGTATGTTGCTGATCGGATCATAAATGGCCATAGCAACAAACAGGAATGACAATGAAGAATTTGTGACAATGGTTGGTAGTTGGTATCTAAATATTTGTTGGTATTTGTTGGTGTCTGCATCAAAGGCTTGCGGTTTGACTGGGTATGTTAATGATCAGATAATAAACCACCAAAGCAATGAAGACGATTGACTGAAGAATGTGTAGGTATTTGTGGGTGCCCACATCAAGGGCTTACAGTTGGTCTGGTTATGTTGCTGATTGGATCAGAAACTGTGGGAGCAAAGAAGAGAAATGACCAAAGACTTTGGTGGTACTTCTTGGTGCCCTCATTAAGGGTTGGTGTTTTGTTTGTTGTATAGTTGCTGATGGGATCATAAATGACCACAGCAAAAAAGATGATTAACTGAAGAATTTGTTGGTATTTGTGGGTGCCCACATCAGAGGACTGCAGTTTGCTTGGCTGTGTTGCTGATCAGATCATAAACTGCCACAGCAAAGAAGACAAAAAATGTGTTGGTATTGGTTGGTAGACAACCTATCATGAGTGTGGAGGGAGCTGGGTCTGAGATGCCAGATACCACTGTTGAGCCTTCTGGAGGTCACCGATGAATGACGAAGACAAAAGTGCAAGTGAATATTTGTACCAAATTTGAAAAAACATCCCTACAGGCATTTATGATATACAATTTTCTCAAGAATGCAAGGTCCTTGACCTCGACCTTTGACCACCAGATTCAAATATTTGTTATCTGTGAGTCAAAGTGAATATTTGTATCACATATGAAATTATGTCAGGAATTTTCTAGATTTATCCACCACAAAGGGATATACATTGACCTTGACCTTTGGCTACCAAAATGTTACAAGTTATTATTTGAATCCAAGTGACTAATATATTGCACTTAAATCTAGCTTGGATTTGATCAGTAGACATGATTGATGATAATATATCTCCATTTGTCCACCATAAATGACCTAAACATTATGTTTCAACCAATCATTAAAATAGATATGTATTTGAAATCACTGGCTGGATCACACTATTTAGGCGGTTACAATGACAAAAATAATAAAAAGGCCAAGCATTTTTCTTTTGATTTATGAAGTCCACAGATGGCCCTTTCATGTGCAGAAAGAATTTTGAAAAAAGGAGGTTGCTCATCGGAGATATTCAGGTCTGAATATTGCTATTTTTGGGGTATTCGCCAAAAGGCATGTGACATAGTGGATACGTGCAGTCCTGGACTGACACCAGTCACACCTTACGCCTTGTAACTCCAGTTTTAAACTAACCTTGGATGGACCTTTGGTGGCATGGATTGTTACTTTGCTGTGTTTAAATCTGACAGCAGGAGGGATGTCAACATTGCAACATGCAATTTTGGGCCTTCTTTTGAGGTTTTTTGGCCTAAAACAAGGACAGGGGCCTAACTACCCCTGGGTTGTTTCAAATTTTGTACTCTTTTGGCTTTTTGAGTTTTTAGGTGGACCCTTCAAACTGTCCAAGTTTCATCAAAATCGGTGACGTAGCATGTGTCACCCCCGCCTGGTCCTCTCATGGACACACTCTTAAGTCTTTACATGCTCCTAAACATCTACACTTGGCTAAGTTGTATGTTTGGTTTGTGGCTCCTGCCAAGTGCTAGAGAGAGAGATTGAGAGAGTTAGAGAGAGAGAGACAGACAGAGAGAGAGAGAGAGAGAGAGAGAGAGAGAGCTGAGGTGACCCCTTCAGAGGTGACAACAAAGGTGTCACATAAGGCCTGATGACTTTTGCTCTATATGCAATTAAGCCCATGCAGCCCGTCCCTGGACTTTGGTCACTAAACCTGCAGAAATGTATAGTGTTTGGGGCTTTTACTTGGAGCAAATATTTAACAGTGTGACATTAGGCCTACTGAATACTAAATTAATTGAATTGACAACTGTGGACTGACAGTAAATTCATAGCAGCGTTGTTGTGTAACCTGATTACTGTAAAGAATCACAGGCCGGACAATGAAGAAACATCTTTGTAGTTAAATCCTTGTTTATGGATGGTCTTTATATCTGCCCCAGGTTGAGAAATAACAGATAACAGGCCATAAGTTGGCCATATGTCAGAGGTAACACAATGTTAAACATGCTGAAATAGCAAACTATGCTATCTGAACCAAAAATACAATTTTGATTTGTGCCCATCATAGCATTCATGTAACTGAAAATGAACATGATTTACTTAAAACCTGGCCATATAAAGTTTCTGTGCCTCAAGGACAAAAGACAAATGACTGACAGCCTCACTGTTACAACTGGATATTATTCCTGGTTACACTTGAAAGATAAATAAATTAGTAGGCTACAGAACAGATCAACATTATTTTTCATTGCTGCTTTTTGGAGCAAACCGTTAAAAACATTTTTTTATTCTAAATGATGGTGCAGAATGGATGTCTTGACACATCAATCGTTCGTCCGTGCTCTGGATTCTCAGCAAAAACAATTGTGCCACCTGCCCTTTGCTCCTCAAATACAGTTATCTGGGTACAGAAAGGAAATACATTGACTGCAATATGTTTACTTTAAATATATTTTCAACTGAAGGAAGACATAGCAATGAAGACTTTTTCATGGTTTAACCTCCTATGACACCCAAGGAGTAATTATAGGTTAATAATTTGTCTTCACCATACCTGATTATTTCCAGTCTTGAGCCAAGGACCAGGAAGGTAGAGATTTTTTTGAGGACCAATACACCAGTATCGTCCAAGATTATTCCCGTTCACAAACACCACTCCTTTCATCCATCCCTGCAGGACAATGGGTGAATTATGAAATAGCTTTCCGTTTATGTAGTTACTGTGTTTTATACATATAGTATTATATTATATAGTATATTATATAGTACTTATATTATATTATATTATATATTATATAGTACTTATATTATATTATATATTATATAGTACTTCCATCATCCATGTAATGAGTGCGCTAACAAAAACACTTGTAGTTCCATATTTACTGGCAGCTTGATGAACGTGTCTCTGGGTTCACCATCTACATGCAGGGTGCCTTTGAAGAATCCAGGATAAACCAGACTCTCTGTCATGGAGTTCCACTTCCCTGAGTGTGAACTGACAAGCACCACAGAAGGCATGACATGACCAGATTATAGGTAGCAAAGTCAATTCAATTTAGAAGATTCTGGGATTTCTTGTATGCTTAGCTTTTCAAGTAGAAAATATACACATACTATGGCTTGGTGCATAAGCTTTGTGATAGTCATGAACCAAAATTTTGCACATGAAAGTAATGATCAAACTTTATCATGATTTATTCAATATGAACATTCTAAAGTGATATCATTTTAATGTGTATTAAAATACAAATATTTAACTAGTTACCTATACTAGTTACTAGTTACCTAACTATTTATACAAATATTTAACTAGTTACCTATTACCTACTAGCTAACTATGTCACCATGTCACTAACAGCAAGTAAACAAACCGGTTTAAAAAGCTGGGTGTCATATCCATACTGTGCACTGCAAATCTCTTCAGAGGAGTGTGGTTTAGTAAAATATCTCCAACAAGGCCTGAACACACACATATGTCATTATGTGCAAACCAAACGTGCAATCTCACTCAAATACCTTTTGCATTGAGATCAAACCTATTTTACATGCAAACTGTTTTTTCTGTTTTTCTTTTAGTAATCTTTACAGTTAAATAATATGGTCATATTCAATGTGCCATTAATTGACTGGAACAATCACTGCTCGACACAATAGCCCACCTGCATGACTCGTGTCTGTAGAGCCAGCGTTGCACTGAATTTAAATAAGCTCTAGCGGCTCACTGGATGGCAGTTCATTCGGCTTGGTGTGAGAGCTCATTAAATTATGGTAATACTTCACTTGAGTACTCCTCGCTTCCCTCACTTACTGTTTACCTTTATGTTGGGTATCCAAAGCCTCTCCATAGTTCACCCTGCCACAGTTCTCCACCAGCAGACTCAGGGTTCTAGCATCCTGAGGTAGGACAGACCACATAGAATAGAATTAAAGGGTGTAAGTCCATATTTATGGTAGTAGGACAGACCACATAGAATAGAACTAAAGGGTATAAGTCCATATTTATGCTCAGGATGTCTTGTCATTCAAAAAAAAAGTCAATTTCAAGGAAGGCCAAAGATCGATTAGTCTTAGGATATAGAACATGTGTGTAATAACATGTGTGTTATGTACTGTATATAAGTGTCATGTTCAACAACAAACACATACAACCTAAAATAAATAATCACTCTTATTCCAGCAATGTATATAAACTGTACATATATAGAAAACACACACACACACACACACACACACACACACACACACACACACACACACACACACATACACACACTACAGTATATATATATATATATATATATATATATATATATATATGTTTGTTTTAGCAGTGTTATAATGACCACTAACCCAAGGGGGAAGCTCTTGATGGAGCTGTTGTTCCCCGCCCTGGCCACTGACGGCCATGCCTGGCCTGCCAGAGGCTGCTGGTAGATCCAGCTACTATGGGGGTCTGGAGATCAGATGCTGACTTGACTGTGGCTCACCCTAAAACTGATGCTGCGGTGTCGAGAGCATTTAGGCATTTAGAGCATTTATTAAATAAATATATGGTCATCATAACATTGCTAAAGCAACAAATACCGCCATATATATCTGGTACTGCTTGGTTGAATTTCCCATTGTCATGCATTCTTTAGAACGTGTAATAACCATACAGTAGGCTATTTGCACACCTACTGTATGAAGTAGCTCCACTTTTTTGGCCATGTTCATTCATGTACTGTAATTTGCCGAACTTGTGAAGTTTAAATGAACTGTCATGTTGCATCAGAGCATTACTGTAGCATATGATGAAGGTGGCTTTACTAATAACATGACAGTAGGCTAAATAGAGTTAAGGTTCATCAGAATCCTTATGCCTGCTTGACAATGAGAGAGATGGAGCAAATTATATTTTAGAACTAGTAATGGCAGTTTGTTCTGCAAGTTGAGAAATGAGTTGATATGTGCCGGAAAGAAGTAGTTCTACAAACAAGACAGTTTTAGCGATTAAAACTTTTACATTAACAGCAAATGAACACAGCGCAAGTGGCAACAGTGGTATATAAGCGGGATAATGGACTCCACGGTGTTTGGTTCACAGACAGAGCACTTACAAAAATGCACTTACAAGGTGTGTGTGTGTGTGTATATATATATATATAAGCAATAAGCCCAGAGAGGCCGTAGGTTACACTGATTCGACAACAATCAAGGGCCGGAACTATCAGTTTTAGAAATGTATATCTGTGTGTGTGTGTGTGTGTGTGTGTTTTCCTTTTGTTTTTCAAAGAGGCCCAATGTTACCATCTACCACCTTTCAGTCGGTCATACTTATGAGCACACTACCAGCCTACCATCACATCTGGTACTGAATATTAACCAGAAGAGAGAGCAAGAGACAGAGAGAGCAAGAGAGAGAGAGAGAGAGAGAGAGAGAGAGAGCGCTTCTTATGGTTTGAGGCTTGAGGTACAAACACCCCATCTGCTTACTTTTAACTTATTGATGATGTAATCATCATATCATCATATCAAGAAAACATTTATTTGAACATTTGGTTAAACTATACCTCCACATGATTGTGAGAGGCTCTTTTGGCATGATCAGTATTGGTCATTATTTTGTTGTGTATATTAAAGCTCCTTTCAGATAGGATACATCAATGGCACCACTGCACTCTGAAAACCATTCGTTTCAATGGCTTGCATGATGCAGGAACAGTTATAGTATAAGTAAGTATATATACTCCCATGAGGGAAATTTGGTCTCTGCATTTATCCCGATCTGTGAATTAGTGAAACACACACAGCACACAGTGAGCACACAGTGAGGTGAAGGCAGCCGTGGCCTACTGGTTAGCGCTTCGGACTTGGAACTTCGAGGGTTGCCGGTTCAAACCCTGACCAGTAGGCACGGCTGAAGTGCCCTTGAGCAAGGCACCTAACCCCTCACTGCTCCCCGAGCGCCGCTGTTGTTGCAGGCAGCTCACTGCGCCGGGATTAGTGTGTGCTTCACCTCACTGTGTGCTTCACTAATTCACGGATTGGGATAAATGCAGAGATCCCTCACAGGATCAAAAGAGTATATATACTTATACTTATACTTATACTTATACACTAACCCGGAGCAGTGAGCTGCCTGCTACAGCGGCGCTCGGGGAGCAGTGAGGGGTTAGGTGCCTTGCTCAAGGGCACTTCAGCCGTGGATGTGGGCATGGGAGAGCAGTGCTCAGCTAGCTGAGCTAGCCCTCACGCCCACCACAGTGGTGATAACTATTTTACGCTGAACCTAGTGGCAAGCACGGTGCCCTGTCTGAGAGCTCCATTAGACTATTATACCTTTCCCTTAGGCAAAGCCAGTTCTTGTGTTCTGTAGTCCAAAATGCCCACAAACTGCCTGTCCACAAATACCTGCAGTGGGAAAATATGAAGAAGTGTGAATATTTTGTGCATAGTAAAATGATACACCTTGTGAATAGATGAGAGGGCTTACCAGGGCTCTGTCACGAATGTTGTTTCTAGAGTTCAGGCTGCCTCCACTCAAGATGGTCGTCTCATAAAGTGTGTAGCCATATGATTGGCCATTGCTATTGTGAACAGGTAGATTCTCCATGCTGATTGGATCCTCTGATTTGAAAGGCTATGGGGGGGAGATGGGGTAGCCAATAGAATCATTTCCGACTTACCACAAGAGGTTTTATTTAAGGAGACGTTAGGTTAGATACAAGAGGAAGTATTTTGCCTCAGCCTGCTATAGGCAGGAGGCATACTGCCTACTGGTTGTCCAGTTGTGTGTGCATGGTTAGGTGAGGGGGTGAGAAAGAGAGGGAGAGTGCAGACTGAGGTGGAAGGGAATGTTTTTGATACTGGAAGACAATTTACAGTGAAAATGTGAGTGTGCATGTATGTGATTGTACATGTGTGTGTGTGTGTGTGTGTGTGTGTGTGTGTGTGTGTGTGTGTGTGTAAGGGTTTCAAAGAGGGGTAAATGTAATCCAAACCCTAGTCCAGGCTGACTAAACACTCTCACACATACACACACACAGAGAGAGACACACACAAACACACAGGGTCCAGGTGTCTAATAGGCCCACTGAAATGACAAGTTTACACCATAGTATTTACACAACATCCAAGAGCAATTGAATTTCCCCTGGGGATCAATAAAGTATCTATCTATCTATCTAGCAGCTTGAAGGACTTTGCCCATTTGCTCACTAGAAGGGCTTGATGAGCTGATTAAGTACTCCAGGTCACAGGGTCAAAGGTCAAGGTTGAGACATTGCAACGAGGCACGTTAGCCCTCTATGCCATACTCTGGGGTTGCGGCAGCATACCTTCTCAGCATATTGCAGAGAATCCCACAGTGACATGTGCTGCGAGACCAACACAGCTTCATACACTGCTCTGTCCTGGAGAGGAGGGGGCTCAGGTACAGGCTCACCTGAGAGCGAGAGACAAAGGCAGAGAGAGAGAGAGAGAGAGAAAGAGTAACAAAGACAGAGAGTGTGAGCGTAGGAGGAGGTTCTTAGAAAAACAAGCTTTAGAAATTTGTTTCATTCTAATAAAAGGTCTGGAGGTTGGTACTGGTAGCCTTGTCCTATGAGTAAGGTGGTTATAGAGCCTACATACTGTGGTAATTTGTCAGCAGACTCCTGAGCAAGTGATACTTTAGGGTATAATCTCCACATTCGGATAAAGGGGCATCATAATCTGGGAAGATAGAACATTATTTTAACAGATCATGAAATACAAGTTGAAGTTATATGTACCATGTAACATATGTTATTTGTAACATTTCTCTGAAAGGATACTGTATGTTTATGGTTATGGAATTTAGCAGACACTTATGTCCAAAGCCACTTACAAAATAAAATAATGCAATAGTTTAAAATGAATAATAAACAGTTTTAAAAAGTTGGTAATATAATAGTAATATACCATAACTGCTAATCTGAGGTTTATAAATCCCCAAATCCACTGCCCCGCTCATGAAACCAAAACTCGTTCCTCCGTGGAACATGTAGAGATTGATGGAAGCACCCCTTTCTAGAAGCTCTGAGACGACAGCAGTCATTTCTGTGATCACGGTGTGAAAGAGAGATCAGATAGTTGTCCTGAAAATAGTCAGCCTTTTACACAGTGAATTACTTCAGAATCACAGAGAAGATCAAATTACCATAGTTTCACCTTGGATAGACTCACCTGCAAAAAACCCGACCCCATACTTAATATCTATACCCTTAAACCCAGACTAAATTATGGGAATTGTGAGTCTTCTGAACATAGATAGATAGATAGATAGATAGATAGATAGATAGATAGATAGATAGAAAGATATATAGATAGATAGATTAATTAATTGATTGATTGATTGATTGATTGATTGATGTTTGTTTATTCCTATACATTCTTTGTGATTCTTTTTTTAGAATCTCAGGTTGGTTTTTTTCCTCATACCCTCTGCTGGGTAGATGTGGTGTGGTTCGCCCCAAACATCAAACCACCCCGACCAATACTCCATCACCAACAAGGGCTTCTCAGGCTATGGGTGGAGAGGAGGAAACAGGAGAGGAATAAGGTTCTGATTTTTTATTTGGATGTGGTTGAATGGTATAGATTCCAAACTAGACGTTACAGTACCTGCATCTCAGCCAAGGACTGCATGGCTCCATACGAAAGTTTCTGGAGGTTGATCGTTTTCAATACTTTGATGGATGAAATGGGAGTCATTTTACAGAGTAGTATTTACTCGGGTCTTTTTGTGGCATGCAAGCTTAATTATTATGTTGATGCTAGCATCTCTCTACAGTATATTAAATCAAGTCACAAGCAGTCTTGTCATTCACAGTCAGTGATGATACAGATAACTTAATGTTATACTTTTCAAGAGGCTACAAATTTCATGCACCTGCATAAAATACTCTGTTATGTTATTATATATAATGCAGACGTCAAGCTAGCTATGATAGGTCCTCCATCCACTCCACCGCACCGAAGGCCTTCCCTGTTGTCAGATGTCAGGAGCAACTCAGTTATTCCCCTGGACATGAGAGCCTACTAGGACAAACCAGCACACACGCACCCACAAACATAAACATAAAAGCTGACCAGCTGTCCTTGTATACAGTGTTTTTCTTTTCTTTATAAAGGATCTTCAAGGTTAATTGTGCTCACTTCAAATGTCTGTGAGGAGACAGGTAGACATGCTATAATTTTTACTGTCGACAGATACTCAGTCATTGTGCAAATTAATGAATCCCTCGCATCATGCTTTTTACCTCTTTGATATATTTCATGTATGAGTCGTCCTTGAAATATGATCCATACTCATTTTCTACTTGGACTGCAATGATAGGACCTCCATTACTGAACTACAGTAATAAACACACACACACACACACACACACACAAAAACACTGAATCAATATCAATGATAATAATAGTCTCACATAACATATCAAGTGTTTTTAGTCTGTGCATTGTGAAGTCTACTGGGCATAATGCCAAATCTGATAATCTAAAAATGCAATAAATGCTATTGTATCATTTCTTTTTGACAAGGTCGTTTAAGATCATGTTCTGCCTCTTCACAGTTAACATGATTAATATTCATTATACCCATGCACAATAGGGCCTTTGTTTGGAAGGCCATTGGACTGGCATAATGATTAGTGCTGTTGTAACCACTATGATGTGATTGATGTAAAATGATATTGTCGCATGTGATGAATAATTTTCTCATACATATGCAGTCTCTTTATCCTAAGCACCGTGTGGTATAAGCCACTGTCCTATCTTTGCTTTATTGCTGTGCAATGTTTTGCATTATGTTTGCATTATGTTTTGCATTATGCATTATGTTCCTGATAACACAGCTGAATCCAAATGGTGAAAAGGCACACCTGAAGCCGTGAATGTTGCTAGTGACACCTGAAGCCGTGAATGTTGCTAGTGACACCTGAAGCCGTGAATGTTGCTAGTGACACCTGAAGCCGTGAATGTTGCTAGTGACACCTGAAGCCGTGAATGTTGCTAGTGACACCTGAAGCCGTGAATGTTGCTAGGCACACCTGAAGCCGTGAATGTTGCTAGTGACACCTGAAGCCGTGAATGTTGCTAGGCACACCTGAAGCCGTGCGACTCTGCGCATGAGTTTGTCAAAGTAGGAGTTGACAGCGCTGATGAAGCCAGAGTAGGTTGTTCGCAGTTTCATGTCTTTGTCACGTAAGAGCCAACTGGAGAAATGTGAATGAAAAACAGGACTTACAGAACAAGACTGAACGTTTTTCCATTTTGTGAATGGAACATAGTGCAAAGAGTATTAATGAGTGTTAAAATGGGTGAAGTCCTTTTCACACACACACACACACACACACACACACACACTAAGGCACTACACAAACTACAAGCCTGATCCACACCAACTCACCTGGGCAGGCCCCCCAGATCCCACTCAGCACAGATGTAGGGCCCTGGCCGTAGGATGACCCACAGCCCTAGCTCCTCTGCCAGACAAATGAAAGCCCTGGAGAAAGACTGACTGATTATTTCCCTCCCCAACTATACAGCCATTCCACAGTGTCTCTGAGCTAAGCTAAGCTAAGCTAAGCTAACACAGTTTGTGTCTTTGTTAGTCTGTCTCTGTAGGCAACAATACAAACACTGTATGCAGTGTTACAAAATTAGGCCACAGTGTGATGCCACAAATTAACTGAACACTCACTCTAAATCCAGATGGTCTTTGAAATTGAAGAGGCCCTTTTCTGGTTCATGTAGATTCCAAGGAACATACCTATGACATGATATAGCGAGAATATCATGATGCTATGACTCTTATGAACCTTCATCTATTCAGTTCAGTTCAGTTTCTTAAATTCATAATTCAGGAAGGTTGTATCCTGCAATGAAAGGCCATTTTTCAGAGAAGTGTACTGCTGCCTCTTACGTGCTTAGTGTGTTGATTCCGCAGGCTCTCATCTTCAGCAGCCGATCTCGCCAGTACGCTCTGGGCACACGGAAATAGTGGATAGATCCTCCCAAGATGCGGAATGGCGCCCCCTGCAGGGTGAAGTGGCAGGACTCGGCCCTCAGACCCTGTCTCTCTGCCATGGCTCTCTCCCCTGGAGAAGCACATGGTCAGGCACATCAACCCCACATCCCACTCCAAGCCTAGGTGATGTACTATTAACATATGTTATGTTCATGTTTATGTTCGTAGTTAGCAGACACTTTTGGGTTACACTGTACTTGACAGTATCGGCATAAGAACGACATGACACTGTCATGAACGTGGGATTAGGGTTAGGGTTCATGTTCATAGGGTTCACAGTGTCATGCCACTCTTATGTCGATACTATCAAGTAAAGTGTTACCACTTTTGTCCAAAGTGACCTTTTTAAAGTAAAGTTATATAGCCTAAATCAAAAATACAAATGTTAGTGATAGACCAAGTACCAACATAACTAGATGTACCGCAGAGTGGTACAAAATATGACTGCCGCCCAGTCCAGCACATGTTTTCCACAAAAATAAGTCACGCTGAAAGGCATATATGATTCTAACTGTCTCACTGAATTGCATTATGCACACTCAATTCTCACTGGTTTCTGCTAGACAACAAGTACCAAAACATGATTAGTTCATAGATTTCACATGTAAAATACATTTTATACAACCCCACCCCCATCTTGCCTGTTCATAATTCTGAGAAATTCTTGAATTGTGTGCATGTGTGCGTGTACATGTTTATGTTTATGTGTGTGTGTGTGGGTGGGTGGGTGGGTGTGTGTGCGTGCATGTGCTTGTGTGTTTGCCTGTTTATGTGCCTGTGTGTGTGCATGTGCATGCATGCGTATAAATGTCTACTGTGTGAGTATGTGTCATACGTACAGTGGGCAGTGCTTCGACTTGGCCAGCTTCACTCGCGGTCCGCGCGTGGGATCACGCGGTATCACGCGACTTTAATTTGTATTTTTCCAGTGAGACGCTGCAACAACCCAAACAACCGGTAGATGGCTCAATTGAGCAGGGTGTCTCGTAAAAAGAAATGGAGCCTGGAAAACCCTACACAGACTTCACTACAGACTTTAGCAGACTGGTTTAGAAATAATGTAATAGCCAGAAATATGCCTGCCCTGCCCTAATAAAGAAATATTTGGTTAACTGCAAGTGAATCCCGTTTGCAGCCGTAGAGACGCAGGACAAATTAAACATTCTGGTTTTCTCCGAGTGCAACGATGATAGACAGACATCATTTGGACAAAATATAGAGTATTAACCTCTGTTGCTCAGCCAAATACCTTCCGGTTACGTCCTGTTATCACGGAGTTACAGGCGATAAACGATTTTTGATGGTCACAAGTTTACTTCATTAGGGACTGTTCGTTATTTATTTAAGGGGCTACCGGATGAGTTTTGGGAGCATTAGTCCAAAAAGACGTGACCCTCCCTCGCCAGCAATACATTTTTCTATGACCCTCCAAAGTGATTATGAAAAATCACTGTCAACTTTTTTTCCGGTTTATCGCCTACTGTATTTTAACGTTTTCACATATTTGGCCATAAGCCGCGTTTATCATAGGCTATCACGAAACCAAACTACAAAGGCGAACACTTTAACAGGGGAATTAATTGGGCATGAATCATGCTGAACGCTATTTCGCTACCTTAGAATAATAAGGTTCTATCTGCGTTTTGAGTAGGTACAACCGGACGATTGAAACGGGACGAATGAAACATTCCGGTTTTCCGAGTGCAACGATGATAGACAGTCATCATTTGGACAAAACATGGAGCATATTAACCTCCGTTGCTCAGCCAAATGCCTTCCTGTTACGCCCTGGTATCGCGGAGTTACAAGCGATAAGCGATTTTTGATGGTCACAAGTTTACTTCATTAGCGGTTTATTTTTTTTGGATTATTAAAGAGTGTTTTTCATTTAAAGGTTTGACTTCGTGCTTATTCAGTAGAGCATTTAGTGCTCTCCCCAATCCCAGACGTTCACATTGCATGTTTGTTTGTAATGGATGCAACCGCGAGATAGGCTATGCGTTTGACAATGAGTTGTTAACAGAACCAAGACATATAGCCCAGCAGCAATCTAGGGACTGATCGTTATTTATTGAAGGGGCCACCGGAGGAATTTTGAGTACTTCAGTTGGAAGTTGCATGACCCTCTCTTGCCTGCTAGAAATTGTTCAATGACCCTCCGACGGAATTGTTAAAAAAGACATGACCCTCCCCTGCCAATTGTCTTCCGCCCGCGCCACAGCCACACACTTTGTGATAACGTTCTTAAATCAATCTTTCCCGTGAGCTTGCATGCTACCAGTCCTTCCTTTTCAAATGTGTTGCGCCTGTTTGCACAATTTCACAAATAATCATATGTGATTAATAGTATGACAACTAATTCCTGTGCACGGGAACCGAAACAATGCATGCCAACTTTTTCCGTGTTTATCACGTATTTTAACTTTCCCCGCTGTCTTGCCGTTTTAATGTTTTCCCGTAGAATATCCCATATTTGAATACTCTCAAAACAGCCCTGCCATCGGGCCTGTCTCTGTGTTGCCCTGTTGCTACCCCTTGCCCTTCCAACTAAAACAGATGTCTTCAAATCATCGTTTTCCTTGCTTGAAGGCGAACTTAGAGTGATGTTAACCTATTTAAGTTTAACGGGCTGATTGTCGTGGAGAGCACGATTCATTGGCTTGCATGTTCGGCCTTATGCCCACTCGCGCACCTGAGGCTACTCAGCTGCAAGATAGATAATTTCCCCTGTTTGTATGTTCACTGCAGGTTGGCCTACCATAACTTACCAACTCTGCACTGTAGACTGGCTATTTAGAATTTTCTGTGAAATAAGCAAATGTATTTGTTCAACTTTATGAAGCAGAATTACGCATAGGGTACTTGGAACATAATACATTTGACAAAGGACAGATGAATGTTGCTAGTGACAAAATATTAACTTTCAGTGTTTTACAATGTTTTTTTGTCATGGGGAAGTGTTTTTCCCATGCATTTATTCTAGGTTACTGTCAGTGACTGCCGTGAGAGAAGCATTGGGCATACCGTGCCGTGCCGTCCACAGCTCTTCAGTTCTGACAAAGCCAAAATTACTCCTTTTGAAACAATGAGTGCAGGAAGCGCGTTTGTATGGTTATATTGCTTGAGGGGGGGTCCCAAGCAGCTTTCAGCCATAAGGCTACTTTGAGAACATTTAAATTCACCCGACACTAATATTCAAAATGTTGAAAACGATTTCGGCATAGCCTATAAAGCAGTTTAATTAAATGGAATGTTAGTTGTAAACAAACGAAGCTACTTGGTGAGGCTTGGCCTCACAGATGCTGCGTGCCTTAGATGGCAGGAAAAATCTTCACGATAGGCCTATTAACTAACCACCCGATTCACGTTGGCTGGGGGGAAGGGGGGGCATCAGACAATTGACAATTGATACCCTCCGATCGCAGCGCACCAAACTCAGAGCCGCGGAGAGGAAATGGCACAAATCCAAACTAACTGATGACCTCAAAAACTACCAGACACTCCTGACCTCCTTCTCAGCCAGCATCACTGCTGCTAAGACTGCTTTCTACCATGACAAAATCAACAGCTTACAGACACTTTCGAAAACTTTTCTCAACCTTCAAATCGCTACTCAACCCCTAGCTGCCTCCTCCTCCATCCAGCCTTACTGCAGATACCCTCGCCTCATTTTTTTTTTACAAACAAAGTGGCGGCAATCAGCAGTCAATTCTCTACATGCCCACTCAACGATCTGACTCAGATACCGCACTCCTACAACCTCTAGGGACTACTGGAACATCTTTTTTCAGCATTCACGCCTCTCTCCGAGAGTGAAGTGTCCAGACTCCTGACATGCAGCCGTCCTACCACATGCTCGCTGGACCCTATACCTACGAGCCTACTTCAGTCCATCAGCCCGACCATCGCCTCCAGCTATCACACATGTGATCAATGCTCGCTAACCTCTGGCACATTTCCAACAGCGTTCAAAATGGCCCGGTAACACCGTTATTTAAGAAAGCTTCTCTCAACCCTGCTCAAGTCGAGAACTACCGCCCTGTCTCACTACTGCCTTTCCTATCCAAAGGCATTGAACGAGCAGTCTCCAAACAGGTCTCTGACTTCCTTTTCACAGAACAACCTTCTGGATCCAAATCAGTCTGGGTTCAAAAGCGGCCACTCTACCGAAACGGCTCTGCTGTCTGTAACAGAAGCCTTAAAGAAGCCAGGGCGACCGCCGGTCATCAGTACTCATTCTGCTTGACTTATCGGTTGCCTTTGACACGGTTAATCACCGTATCCTTCTCTCTATACCGCTGACATGGGAATCTCGGTTCTGCTCTCTCCTGGTTTGAATCCTACCTCACAGGACGCTCGTTTAACGTATCATGGCTTGGTCAGCTATCCGCGCCTCACCATCTCACCACAGGGGTCCCCCAGGGCTCAGTGCTGGGCCCCCTCCTCTGACACACAGCTCTATCTGTCCTTTCCACCTGACGACCCCCTGGTTTCAGCACGGATCTCGGATTGCCTTTCAGACATAGCTACATGGATGAAGGCACACCACTTCCAGCTGAACCTCTCAAAGACTGAACTGCTGGTCATCCCAGCTAAACCTACCATACACCACGACATCAACATCAAATTTGACTCCCTGTCTGTTTTACCGACCAGGACTGCAAGAAATCTAGGAGTTGTTCTTGACAACCAACTAAACTTCTCAGATCATGTTGCCTCAGTCGCCCGGTCATGCCGTTTCGACTCTACAACATAACGGAAAATCAGGACTTACTTGACTCAAGATGCTACCCAACTTCTGGTTCAGGCAATAGTCATCTCACGACTTCGACTACTGCAATGCCCTCCTGACAGGTCTCCCAGCCCGCGCAGTGAAACCACTTCAGATGATCCAGAACGCTGGGCGGGCAGCCTGGTCTACAACCAACCCAAAAGGGCACATGTTACCCGCTGCTCATCCAGCTACACTGGCTACCTATGGCGTGCCCGCATCAAATTCAAGTCTCTAACGCTTGCCTACAAAGTAGTCTCCGGTTCTGCTCCCACCTACTTGAATGCCCTCTTACAGACTTACACTACCTCCAGACCGCCAAGGCCCTCTGATCTAACGACGTCTAGCTCTACCACTGGTACGCTCAAGCCAATCCAAACTTTTCTCATCTGTTGTTCCTCGTTGGTGGAACACACTTCCAGTTCCTACAAGGGCAGGGACATCCTTTTCCACTTTCAAAAACTCCTGAAGACCCAGCTCTTTAGAGAACATCTACTCATAGCAACACTTACAACAAGTCTTACTGATCCTAGCACTCACCAGCCGTTTTAAACTGACAAGTAACTGTTAAAAACAGCACTCACCGACGCACTTATTCTTACTGTACTCTAATGTTCTTTTAAACTGTCCTAAAATTGTGAGAATTGTTCTAAAACTTACTGTTTACCATGTTGTTAGTCGCTTTGATTAAAAAGCGTCAGCCAAATGTAATGTAATGTAATGTAATGTAATTGTGCCCAGTTAATCCGGCCCTTCCCCCAAAAAATCACACCTTCCCACCTCTGACAGTTTAAAAGAAGTCAAGAGGACTCCTTACTCACAGACCTATTCACAAACCTGCGGTTTTGAAATCCTATGCAGCTACAGGAGCTTCCAATCGCGAGGAAGCAATTTTGCATTGTAGGCATAACTAACATGCAATAACGCAGCCAACAACAACCAAAACTAGGCTAATCATTGTCAACATGTACATTAAATGTAACATTAGTGTGAATCAAATTAAAATGTTCTTTTGCTTAACGAGGCATAGTAACAGAATAATTTAATAATGTTACAAAGATACTACATCAATCTGTATGTTTCATTGGGCTACTAGGCTATTTGTTTTGCCTTGATTCATTTAGGCTAGGCCTTTTTATTCAGGGGCCGATTCACAAAGAATTTTAAGGCTAAAAGTAGCTCCTAACTGGCTTAATTTAGAGCAACTCCTAAAAATAATGGGCTTGTCACTCCTAACTTTAGGACTCTAATTTTTCACAAAAAGTAATTCACGCTAAGCATTTTAGACCTAAAAGTAGCACCTAAGTCTGGGACAACTTAAGTCGAGAGGACTCCTAACTCACTAAGACCTATTCATAAACAGCTTTTTGTGGCATTTTACGCTATGATGTTTTGAAATAGCCTATGCACAACAGGAGCTTCCAATCGTAAGGGAACAATTTTGCATTCATAAAAGGGATGCAATAACGCCACCAACAACAACCAAAACTACTCATTGTTAACATGTAAATGAAATGTAACGTTTCATTGTGAATCAAATTAAAATGTTCTCCTCTTTGCAAACGTAGCCTAGGGATATGGTGACAGATTCATTTAATAATGTTGCAAAGGTAGGCTACTGCATCAATCCATAGGCCTATGTTTCATTAGGCTACTAAGCTATTTGTTTTGCCTTACTCTTTATTCATTTAGGCTAGGCCTTTTTATTCAGTTATTAATCATTTTCCCGTCCTTTGCACTACTTGTGTGTAAAGACGATTCTCGACCTGTCACCTGTCAGTCATCATCGGAAGAGAGGTGTTTGGAATTCCCGCGTTACAATCGTCAGCCAATCAAGGTGGTCACTTCAGTCAAGCTCGTGCATGAGTAATGACGTCATCCATAGCCACGAAGACTCACTCCTAGTTTAGGAGTTGTCTGAAAGGCTTTGTGAATAACTTTTAAGAGAACTCCAATCTAAAATCTTTAAGTGTGATTTAGGAGTAGCCTACTCCTAGTAGTAAGATAAAAGCCTTTGTGAATAGCCTACGGCCCCAGTTATTCATCATCTTCCGTTCTTGTGTAGCGCAAGCATTCTGAGACCTGTCACTCATCATCGTAAGGGAGGTGTTTGGAATCATGCCCGCGTTACAATCATCAGCCAATCAGCCAATCAAGGTGGTCACGCTTGCCCATTTACCCAAATTAATGGCCGAATATTACTGATGATCATTGTTATTTAAGAACATGCAGTGTCGTAGGGTACCAAAAAAACATCTTGCTCGTAAAAAGCATCATAACGCATTCTGGCGGGTCTGTTATTTACTGTAGGCTGCGAAAACCACATGCCTTTATTTTGGGCAAGCCTGCATTCATTCATTCATTCAACCTTTATTTATTCCCTCGAGGGTCATTGAGGGAAGCCCTCATTTTCAATGAAGCCGAAATTACAGAAGCGAAGCAAAGCGCTCCACAAACAAGACAACATTCGAGGCCTTCTGTTGAAGAATTTTATTCTGCCCCTGATAGGCCTACCACAGCTGTGGATAGTGTGGAATGTTCAAGTAATAACACAATCCAATGTGTGTCTCAATTGTCCCCCGCTGACCACCTCACACATTTCTCTAGATTTTGCAACGAATTTACATGACACAATGCCATAAAATATGCCAGTTTTAGGACACAGAATAATGTTTGTAATGATACCAGGTAGGCCAGGTATTGTCGAAGATGCATGGTGAAGTGAAATTCTTACTTTGGAAAACAAACATTTGCCGATATCATCGCCGATCATCAGCATATTGCAACAGATTCTGTGTTCTGGACTGTAGGTAACTTGTTAAGCCAGTGGTTCTCAAACTTTTATTTCATTCCCCACTTTGATCAAGGGGCATGACTGATGATAGTGGAGATAACGTGTTATCCCGAGGCTTTTGCAAGTCAGCATCTTCGACGGTAGTCTATTAAAAATATAAGTTTTCGATGTCCCAAACGGAGAGCCATACTTTATTGTTTTTAACGATCTCTATGCTACTCACAAAAATGTAGACATGGGGACATGATGAAGTAGGTTATCCAACTGTCGTGTGTTAAATTATTGTGATTACGAGCCAGTGGTTTTCAAACATTGCGCGCGGACTCGACATCTAACTAACTGCAACAGGCTCATATCGTCCTCGCGATTGCAAAATGAGGACCAGTGTTTTGTGAAATTGCAAATAGCTATTCGTTTTAACTATTTTTTTATGATAGTAGCCTATACAAAAAGCACTTCATACTATCTTAATCTTGGAATATGGGGAGGGAAGTGGGCGCCTGCAGTCAGCCAAATATGAATGTAATTCTGCGGCATAAAGCAGATGCAATTGTTTATTGTACAGAAAAATAAAAATGACATGTCAAGCAGTCAATTGACTACATTGCAGTCAAGAAGTAGGCAAATTAATTTACTTAAACCAAAACGGGTCATAGTTGTCTAAGCCTCTATTGCATAGCCTGATAAAAACGCCGCCAGATAGTATTAAATCGGCAACAACATTGTTTTCTGCAGAAGCCTACCCAAGGCTACAGATTAATTCTGAACAGTTATTTCTCTACTGGCTCAATTATCACACCACTGTTTTGATTTATGAAGGTTGCGTTAACCCCAACACTGACAATAATGTAGACAGCAAATTTCGATTTCGATTTTCGTGTAGTCAAGCCTTAAGCCATACCCAAGTAGCCTAAATCGAGGTCATGTTTAATTATGCATGATTTATTTTGTTATTGAATTCGTAGGCTGGGATTACTCTCGGCAACAATTATGTAAGGGACGGCAGGCAGAGCAATGTACAGTGGCAGAGCGACGCACAGTGGCTGAAAGTGGTACTAAAGCTTCACGCAACTTCACTCAGCGTAATGCGCGAATGAAGTGGTCATTTGAAAGCGATGCCCACTGTAGGATTACTGTGAATGTATGTGTGTGCGTGTGTATCTGTTTATGCACATGTGTGCATATGGAATGGGATTACATGACCCCTGGAGGCAAACATACGCAAAAAATTGGTCATCCTAGGCCCTACAGTTCTCAAGATATTCACAGAAAACTGTGTCTGCCCTACCCTCCTTTCGGGGGGTCCAGTCCAGCGGGGGGGCTACAGATCAAAACGAAAAACGATGGTTCCATGCTATCCATGTGGGGTTACATGCCCACCAAGTTTCGTGTACCCCGGTCTTTCAGTGTCCCGGGTCACTAAATGTACACATAAATTATATTATTGTAAGGCCCCCCATGAACGAAAGTCCACGAAACTTGGCATGCATTCGGAGGGTGTCATAATGATCCCACACTGATCAATTTCGTGCAGTTTTGACCATGTCAGCCAGAGATATTGTGATGAACACACCTAATGTTTTGCTTTTTAATTTTTAACTAGGTGGCGCTATACATGAAATAAGTGGTTATGGGGTAGGTTGACATGCCCCCTTAAGACCAACATACAAAAAAAGGTGGACCTCCTAGGCCCTACGGTTCTCGAGATATTCACAGAAAAACTGTCTCCGGCCACCTACAGCCAGTTGGTGTATAGTAACATAAATTAATTTATTGTGTGGCCCCCCATGAACTGAATTCCACGAAACTTGGTGTGCATTCAGAGGGTGTCATAATGATCCTACACTTCCAATTTCGTGCAGTTTTGACTATGTTAGGTCACAGATACCTGCGATTACAACACCTCATTTTTACTTTTTTGTGTTTAACAAGGTGGCGCTATACATGAAATGAGTGGTTATGGAATGGGTTGACATGGCCCTTTGAGATCAACATACAAGTGCAAAACCCTACAGTTCTCGAGATATTCACAGAAAACTGTGTCTGCCCTACCCTCCTTTCAGGGGGTCCAGTCCAGCGGGGGGCTACAGATCAAAGCGAAAAAAGGAGGTTCCATGCTATCCATGTGGGCTTACATGCCCACCAAGTTTCGTGTACCCCGGTCTTACAGTGTCCCGGGAATCCTTGACGGAAATTTGGACATGCAAAAAAGAAAAAAAAAAATCTGACTAAACCTATATGACCGCCGCTTCACGGTCATAATAATAACTATGAACATATAGAACCAACTCTGAAAGAATGTATTAGCTAAATACAAGTTAAACAGATGAGTTTACCTGTTTTGCAAACAAATTGTGTCATATTGGCCAGAGTGCTTCTATTACACTAAGCCTGTCTGCTAATTGTTTGTTTGTTGTGTAACAGATGAGATAAAGCAATAGAGAAAAAACAAACATATGTGTTCATTTTATCATGGCACATTCAGGATGACCTGATGAGGATGTCTCACACATGTTATTGGCCCCTGGTCCTCTATTCAGCTCTATTTAGCCTTTAATAAATATGTAACTAGAAATTCCTGTGGGTGTTCAAACATCACCTTAAGCATCATACAATCCTAATGTAGTGATTTAACTATGGTCCACAAACATCTGTTTTATAATATATACTTTACACAACTGTAGCTTCATTCACATGGTTGTATCAGTCATTGTGTCAACTTTACTAGCCTCTGAGACAATTTCACATTAGCAGAGAACCTACCTTGTGGCATGACTGAAGTTTTGGCAGATAGTTGCAAGGCAAGGCAAGTTTATTTATAAAGTATATTTCATACACAGGATTAATTTAATGCACTTTACATAAACAAAAGCAAAGAATAATAGTAAACAAAATCATAAAAGGGCAACAGTTTAACAACTTTAAAAAGTAAAGTACACAAAATAGAATAATTCAAAAATGTAATAATTAAAAGACAGAGTGCATCTGATTAGGAATTACATTATAATTGGAATGGAATACGTTGTTTGAACTTTACCTTGTATATGGTTGAAGCCAGTGGTGCTGTGGGCTGGGGCCTTGGTACCAAAAAGACCAGAATGAGATAAATGAGACACACTCTAGAATGGTCGGACACAACAAGGACAAGAGGACTATTGACGGCAGAACAAACAAAGTGTGGCTTTGTTTGAGGTGTATGTGTGTGTAGGTGTGTGTGTGTGTGTGTGTGTGTGTGTGTGTGTGTGTGTGTGTGTGTGTGTAGTTGTGTACAATATACATGCATTCTCTCTCTCTCTCTCTCTCTCTCTTGTACACACACACACACACACACACACACACACACACACACACACACACACACACACACACACACACACACACAGGCACTACATAGTTTCATTTTTCAGCTGGAACACAATACTGTGGTTTCCTTGTTGGTCAAAACATCAAAGCTAAAATGATTTCTGTCAGAAAGCAGACAAAAGTAAAAGAGACCTGATCCTGTCGGTCCAACTCATTAGACTTTTGGATTAAATGAAAAGCTAAGTTGAAGACCAACGCGTTGTGAATAGACATGTTCCTATGGGTCGGCGTTACATAAAAATACATTGTAGCATTCTGGGCAGAGTTTGATTGACACATTAAGTGTGCTTATACTATATAAATATATATTACAGTAATAGCATAAATAATGTCACATAAATTCAAACGGCTTTCAAAGTCATCCATTTAAAATGGCATATAATAAGAATGTTATGTTGTCATTTAAAATGGCATATAATAAGAATGTTATGTTGTCATTTAATCTCCGTTGTGTTTTTTTTTCTGCATGGGTAAAGCGATTATAATTCAGTTTACATTGTAAAGCCACTAAATCTTCACATCATTAAATCAGTTACTGGGGCTTAGTGCTAAATGATGTCCTTGCTGTGCTTAGGCAGTCGAGTGTCTTTGAGAGGATTTATTACGTAATCCCACAGAACATCTAAGGACTAATGCAAGGTCTCTGACACAAACACACCAAATGTGTGTGTTTCCAGAGGTGTGCATTTGTGTGAGTATATGTGTTCATTTTAGATATTATTGTCTCTCCGTAGACATATATTTGTGGTCTCTGTGTGTGTGTGTGTGTGTGTGTCTGAGGTAAAGTGAGAGTGAGAGGTAAAGTGAGAGAAATAGTTTGTTTCTGCTGTGTGTATTTGTCTTCATTTGTGGGGGTGTATTTACAATTACAGTTATTTCTAACCCCGGACACACTACAGTCTTGCCGACTGGGTGACGGACAATGCCCCAAGCCGTTTCAACAACGTGCTGTGTTTAATATTGCCCTGGCTCATGCCACAGCCTTCTTAGTGGCTCATGGTTCTACAGCCTTCTTGACTCATGGTTCTATAGCCTTCTTAGTGGCTCATGGTTCTACAGCCTTCTTAGTGGCCCATGGTTCTATAGCCTTCATAGTGGTTCATGGTTCTACAGCCTTCTTAGTGGCTCATGGTTCTACAGCCTTCTTAGTGGCTCATGGTTCTACAGCCTTCTTAGCAGCTCATGGTTCTATAAGTGCAAGTGTTGACCATAACGTCCCGTAATACTGAGCGAGCTTTTGTTATACAGGAGCGGAACTGCCTGGTAAAGCTGGCTGCCAGGGGCTGGTAACTCACTAGGCCACTTCTGGGCCAAATCTGGTCCAAATTCATACCAGATCAGGGCAGGGTCCATTCCAGCCACAGCTGTCATCTGGGCTTACATTCGGTCAAACACACACACACACACACACACACACACACACAGACATACACACACACACACACACACACACACACACACACAGACATACACACACACACACACACACACACACACACACACACAAACACACACACAACATTCAGATGTTCATCATTCAGACAGTTTGCGTAAATGACGTATAATTGTTCAGGCCATTATAGGTGGTAATTGCTCATTTGACCTGATGGAGCTGTGCATCCTGCAGAATGATGTCACCGTGCTCCGTGCCTGCATGCACTGCACATGGACTCCTCACCCAGCCTGATTAGCTTGGTGGTCTGTGAGGTGGCACCTGGTCAGCCTAATCAGGTAAGGACCTGCTAATGTCTTGGTAAATTGAGGGTGATGTGTTTCCACATCAGAAGTAAGACGAAACAGATTGCGAGGCTCTCAGGTGAAGCTAACACACAATAAGAATCCTAATAAACATATGTTCACACATGATTGCTACAAATGGAGAAATTGGCAACCCTGACCGTAATATTAAGCCTGGTTTCTTACCGGCTGTTCACGCTGCTTGTTGGCTGAACGTTGCGTGCCTAGCAGGTGGGCTACACATAAATAACACTCTTTGGATGTTCCTCTTGCCCAGCAAAATGCATTTTATATCTATCCTCTTGCCCAGCAAATGCAAGATGGTGAAAGACTGACACATTAAAAAATATATATACTGTATATAACTTTCGTCCCTGCTGCTTCCTGATAATATTAACAGCATACAGTCAATTCAAGACAGCCTTCCACTTTTGATATGAGTAACATACAGTGTAATCTTTTATTTGCCCACTAGATGGCTCTACTACCTTTGTAAATGTGCTGCTGATGGGCCTTGTTTCCCTTACAGTTTGTGCTGCAGAAAAAGGCGAACAGGGCATCTGTCTGGCCCCCATTATGGTCCCTCATATTTTTCATTTGCATCTTAAAGTTTTAATCCCTGCTTTAATCCCAAGGAGGCCTACTGACACACGCAGTTATCAGGGCTAAAACAGCAATCCCTCAGCTTTTCCTTGAACTCTGATCCGGAGCAATCTTGGGCTTCTTATCTTTGGGAGTTCGCCGCACACAGATGGCAGGATCGTGCCATTTCCCCAAAAAGTCATATCTCTGTGAATTTGATGAGTTCCAAGAGCGAAGCGATGATGAGGTCAAATCACAGAAGAGATACATTTGTCCTGAATGACATGTCTGCGTTTTCAGGATACTGACAGCCTTCTTCTGCAAGAAGGTGCATTGTTTAATAAGTGTGTGTGTGTGTATGCAGACGTGAAAAATGTGTGAGCATGCGTGTGTATGATTGTGCATGTGTGCTTGTGCATGTCTACTCACACACACACACACACACACACACACACACACACACACACACACACACACACACACACACACACTCACACTCACTCACTCACTCGGTACCCATTAGACATGCATGGAGGGTGTTGGGCTGCACAGGTCTCTCTGATAGGGCTTTATCTAGCAGATTAGAGCGGCACATTATCAGAGAGAGAAAGAGAGAGAGAGAGATGGAAAAAGAGAGAGAGGGAGAGAGAGATGGAGAGAAAGAGGGAGAGAAAGAGAGGGAGAAAGAGAGAGAGAGAGGGATAGAGGGAGAGAGAGATGGAGAGGGAGAAAGAGAGAGAGATGGAGAGAAAGAGGGAGAGATGGAGAGGGAGAAAGAGAGAGAGGGATAAAGAGGGAGAGAGAGATAGAGAGAAAGAGGGAGAGATGGAGAGAGAGAGAGGGATTACACTGAGGGGAGACACCTTCTGAGAAATGTGCCCTGCTGCTCCCTCTGCTCCTGCTCCTTGCCCCCTGTGTCTCTCTCTCCCACTGCACAGCTCTCCATTGGATTGATGATATACTTTCTCTCTCTACAGTATTTTATCCTTCACTCCTTGTCTTTCTCTACCCCTCCTCCATCAGCTCTCTCTCTTTCTCTCTCCACACTCTATCCTTCACTCCCTGCCCTTCTCTGCCTCTCCTCTCCACCTCTCCTTCTCTCTGTTCATCCTTTTGAATAGGCATTTAAGCCTTACAGTTCAACAAACACTATTGTAATCCTGTCTAGGCCAGCTGAGGGGAGTCATATTGATAAAGAAAGTCCTTTGCTTCATCTGTTTATCTCTCTTTTTCTCTCTCCCTCTCTCTTTCTGTCTGTCACATTCTCTCTGTTCTACTCTTCTTTCTTTCTTCCCATTCATCTGTTCTCCCCTCCCTACTCGATCCCCCACCCACCTCTCAGCACACACACACACACACACACACACACACACACACACCCTCCCAGCACACACACACACACACACACACACACACACACCCTCCCAGCACACACACACACACACACACACACACACACACACCCTCCCAGCACACACACACACACACACACACACACACACACACACACACCCTCCCAGCACTGCACTGATGCGCTCTCATATCAGGCATCTGATTAGCAGTGAGCACGCTTTGTCGGCGGCCACGATTGATTGTCAGCATGACGGGAGTCATGAAGCGCTTCGGATCGGAAGAAACACAACAACTGCTTTTCAAGGACAAGACAGGTGTATGTCAACCCAATCAATCACGTGTGACAGGGTCCGATTAAATTGGGCACTACATTGTAATACAAAGGAACAGGGGCGGGCAGAGACCTTTGAAGGGGCAGGGGCTCAATTTTAAAAAAAAGGGCACATGGAACAATTTTTTCAGAAAACGTGTTAACTTTATTTAAAACTTGTCTTTAGTGGGCATCTTTGCACTGCAGAATATAATATCATGTTTTATAGAACATAATGCATACAAAAGCTAGAAAAGATACACACAATTTGAATGGTGTAAATGGGAACTTAAGTTTTACATTTCCTAACCTATAAAGCTTTAATCATCTGAACCTGAACCTTTTTTTGCATTTAAATTCTAGTATTATGCTATTTCAGTGATGATGGTGGGACAGTGTATTATATGGTTTAGCAATTTGCAAAGTAGTCTAATGTACTGATAAACATTTTATACATTTTCATATTTATTCATTATCAAGAAGAATGGGTGTAAATAGCAGACGGAGCTGTAACACATTTTTCTAATTTCTCTCCTTGGTTCTGAAAATTCAATAGGAGTGCATGTACTGTAGGCCTACTGTAGCCAGGGCACAGACAGATAGGTCTTTTCAGTTTTCATTAGGCTATTGTCTACACAGAGATCATAGACTATAAGGCTACATCTTATTGATTAATTTCAAAGCTAATTTTAATAGCCTAGAAATCTAGACCCACCCTAGCGGCAGCAAATATGTTATTGCCTAGTCTGGCTTGTCAGGCTATAATTTTAATGTTTATCACAGTGAACTACCACCATTAGCAAACTGGTGTCTCGCAGATTCACGTGCTGTGCGTGTGGCCACTGAGTGAAATGACGCGTAATGTAGCCTACTGTAAACAGAGAACGACGTGTGGAGTTGGGTTAGTTAAACAACTACAGTAGCCTATGTCATCGGCTTATGACGATTTAGAAAAGGTTTGCCTACTCTGTTTTATGAACTAGGTCTACTAACCTAAGCTACTATACCATAGTAGCCTAACCTAAACAGAATATGTTATGAACGTTCAGCCTTAGATTTTCAAAGCTGCCAGGTTATTGAAATGGATGGACCATGACATGGTTAAAACGGGTTTGATAGCCTACTTCATTAAACATTTTCAACGTATTTGTACTTTACTTAAGTAAAATTTATAGTGCATACTTTTGACTTTTACTTCGTTACATTTTCCACGTATTTGTACTTTACTTAAGTAAAATTTATAGTGCATACTTTTGACTTTTACTTCGTTACATTTTACAGCAATTATCTGTACTTTTACGCCGCTACATTTCTACAACACCATCGTTCCTTTTTACTATACATTTTGTGATCAGTTTTTTTTTTCTCTCTGACAAACACGTTTGTTTTACCAGGGGGCGGGGTTGCTACCAAAGATTCTGGAGCGCTACGTGCATTCTTAGAAACATAAGCTTCTAGTCTAGACCAGGCAAAGCGTGAGCTTGTAGCCATCTGCATTCGGTAGGCTATATTCACCAGACCCATGGCTACACTGTACATGCAACTGTGTTCTGTGCCTTTCTCTGTCTGTTATCTGCAGCGTTAGGGCCTCCTCTCCGATGAGATTGCCATCCGCAACAATAACACAGTGAAGTTACAGGCTATGCCCATGCTTCTGTCACACGTCTGATCATTTGCGGCACAAATGAATGGTAGACTAATGAGCCGGTGGCCGGAAAAAAACGTAACATTTTCCAGATTAGGAAATATTCCTTAATTGTGTGTGATCAAATAAAGATACATAGCCTACAATTGGGGGGTAGTAATGTGAGCGTTCATTCAATGTCTATGCGTCTGAACCTAATCATAAAGACACCTTTCTCAGCAACTTTTCTGTTCAATCAGCATAATTGGCATTACGATCCACCCGACGTTTCCCTTGTCTACCCCGTTAAACTTCAAGCTCTCGTGTTTTGCTGACTGATATTACTCAGCAGATCACCCTAGTTAGATAACCAGAATTACAGTCTCTAGAATTGTAGGTCAGAATGTAAACTGGGCCACAGATGGTAAGCACAATTGCATTAGCTTAAAACTATCTAGTCGAGTATAACCTAAAACTAGCTTAATTAAAATGCCACAGCCCATACTGATTTTTCGTTTTAGAATATAGTATATAAATCATTATGCAAATACTTTTACTTTTAATACTTAAAGTACATTTAAAAGCAGGTACTTTTTACTTTTACTTAAGTAGGGTTGTCATTGTGGTACTTTTACTTTTACTAAAGTAAATATTTCTCTGTGTATTTGTACTTTTACTTAAGTACTGAGTTTCAGTACTTCCTCCACCACTGCCTCCATCCTCCGCAATGGTGAGCTCAGCGAGCTGGCTAGTCCTTAAAAGGACCATTGGAACATCTGCTGAGGTTCGCCGCTATCTTGCTGGTCTGGTCTTCGGCCTTCTTCTCCATCTTGATCTGGCGTAGATCTTTGCGCCCCGGGAGGGGCCCATCCCACTTCTGACACCAATGTAGCGATCTCACCCTCAGACAAGATTCACCTTTGGCCAGGACGGCCATTTATTGGAACAGGAAGACTCAAACACAATTAGACTTACTAGGATAGGGCAACACAGGGGTAGTCTCAGCCGCACATGCAACACACAATAAGGGTTTACCACACACATCAACACGGGGATAAGCACATGAGGTACAACCAAAGAGACTAACACGCTAACAAATACAAAACATGGTACACGCAACTACAACTATTATAATCAACATTACACCTTATAGCATTCACTCGCACTGCATTCTAGGAGACACTCATTCAACGTTAGACATGTACATCCACCGACGCTACAATATATATACTGTATACTGTGCATGTTGTTCTTGATCAAATCATCTGTTTAATGGATACATTTGAGGTCAAAGATCACTAAGATGATGAATTGTCTGTAACACTGATGTAATGGGGCATAATGAAGACTTAAATACAGAACAAAACATGCAGTGCTTACACACACACACACACACACACTGTAATGCTGTATCCTGGTTAGAAAACACTAGATCACACTTCACACCCAGGTTATTAAATAGGCTACCCACAACCACTTTGTAATAATAGCAACAGCTGAGGACTCACCCAGGTGCACACACACACACACACACACACACTCCACTGGGGTCCGTGTGCTTGTGAGGACCAGGAGTGTAGGTTTGTCTGGGTCTCCACAGACAAAGAGAGCAACAACAGCATCCTCATCCTCATCCTCCGCATCAGTACCGCTGCCTTGCCGCTCTCTCAGGAGCACTTATTCCACTTCCTGGGCAGATGCAGCGTGTCTGTAAGCTGCGCACCCCATTAATTATTCACTCACTATTGCTGTAATTTGTTCTCCTTTGAGGAAATAACCCATTTCATGGGTCTCAGGAGAGATGCTTTAATGAGAAACTGGTAACATCGGCATCACTTTTTTGTGATTCTGTGTGTGTTTGTGTGTGTGTGCTTTCTTTATTGTGATATTAATTTTTAAATGGTCTTTGATGTTCATACTTTTATTTTGGTAAATATAATTTTGTCAAAGCAACAAATAAAACTCATGTGACATTTAACAGTCAAACATCAGCATTATTACTGAATTTCACTTTATTTTTCAGCTGCGTTATTGATATTTGAGATGTTTTATTTATATTGATATTCTAAATTCATGGCTTTTGTAAATAAAATTAAAAACAAAACTATGAATGATTAAGGTGGTGTAGGGCTTGAATATACCATGAGTGTTTGTAGAGATCCAACCGTTAAGATGCCGCTTAACATCCCTCTCTCTCTCCCCCTCTCTCTCTTTCTCTCCCTCTCTCTCTCGCTCTCACTCAGCTGGTTAATATTCAGCTCCAGATGTGATGGTAGGCTGGTGGTGATAGATGCTGATAAGTGCGACAAGCGGAGAGTTGCTGAGATAAAAACCTGACACCACGCTTTCAGACAAGGCAACAGCAAGAGCGCAAAGAGACGGT
This sequence comes from Alosa alosa, assembly GCF_017589495.1. Lineage (NCBI taxonomy): Eukaryota > Metazoa > Chordata > Actinopteri > Clupeiformes > Clupeidae > Alosa > Alosa alosa. Next base: position 27,954,835 of record NC_063203.1, read on the forward strand.
GGTGTTGGGGGAGGTGTGACTACGCTCACTCTGCACTGGTGTGGCTCTCTAAAAGCCTGCTCTTTACTGCACCTCGAACCGCTTTACTGCACCTCTAACCCTCCTGCTCTTTACTGCACCTCTAACCGCTTTACTGCACCTCTAATCCTCCTGCTCTTTACTGCACCTCTAACCTCTTTACTGCACCTCTAACCCTCCTGCTCTTTACTGCACCTCGAACCGCTTTACTGCACCTCTAACCCTCCTGCTCTTTACTGCACCTCTAACCTCTTTACTCCACCTCTAATCCTCCTGCTCTTTACTGCACCTCTAACCTCTTTACTGCACCTCTAACCCTCCTGCTCTTTACTGCACCTCTAACCTCTTTACTGCACCTCTAACCCTCCTGCTCTTTACTGCACCTCTAACCTCTTTACTCCACCTCTAATCCTCCTGCTCTTTACTGCACCTCTAACATCTTTACTGCACCTCTAACCCTCCTGCTCTTTACTGCACCTTTAACCCTCCTGCTCTTTACTACACCTCTAACCTCTTTACTCCACCTCTAACTCTCCTGCTCTTTACTGCACCTCTAACCCTCCTGCTCTTTACTACACCTTTAACCTCTTTACTGCACCTCTAACCCTCCTGCTCTTTACTGCACCTCTAACCTCTTTACTGCACCTCTAACCCTCCTGCTCTTTACTGCACCTCTAACCTCTTAACTGCACCTCTAACCCTGCTGTTCTTTACTGCACCCCTATAACCTCTTTACTGCACCTCTAACCCTCCTGCTCTTTACTGCACCTCTAACCCTTTACTCTCTGAAACATTCACCATCTCATGTGGCAAACATCTCTGTTATTGTTTTTTTGTGTGTATTATCCATATCAATCAAACTGCAGTTTCCTTGTTTTCGATGTATTTTTTAGTTGATCGAAACAACCTAACAGCAGTTAATGATATTACCTGGAATGCACTATAAAAACATGACTTATAAATATCTGTATAAAAATTTCTTTTTGTCTTTGTTTTTCCAAATACACTCTTCAGATGTATGTGAAAGTTCAAAACTTCACAATGCTTTCATCTTTAAAATGATGATGAGAATAATATTTACGCCATTATATAGATCCTCTACAATGCAATGATAAAAATAATGATAAATGAAAAAAGAAGTTTCATTTCTTGAAGCCTGAAATGACTGATAAGTCTACAGGACTGCACTATGCTGAGGATGTCTTCCTACACTCTTAAAACGAATGTATTGAAAACAACACAACTTGTTTTTAAACACATCTCTGTGTCCAGTTTGGGACAACACATTTGCTTTAAGAGTGTAGGTATCTCTCAGGGGTGTCTTTCATTATCTAAAATATCAAACTCTTCCCTGCAACCTCCACCTTTTTTGGGGATATGCTGCTTCATCTGATAAAGTGGCAGGCTCCCTGAGAGTTATAATTTAGTTTTGGATTCCCCTCGAAGACCTCCGATTGAATAGCACAGGTCAGTCACCAGTGGTCCTGCCATGAATCTCTGCTGCGGCTGGGCGTGCTGCCGATTCAATATCGTCTTGCCCTGCCATGCCGTACTGACCGCTGGCTGTGTTTTCCCTGCAGGTACAGCTGACTCAATATCGTCTTGCCCTGCCATGCCATACTGACCGCTGGCTGTGTTTTCCCTGCAGATAGAGCTGACTCAATATCGTCTTGCCCTGCCGTGCTGTACTGACTGCTGGCTGTGTTTCCTGCAGATACAGCTGACTCAGCATTTGGCCCCTGAAGGCACACAGCCCAGAGAAGTGTTTCACACTCTCCTGAGTTTGATAATGGCAGGGTTTTTTTTACGTGGCAGAAACACAAAATCACAATATTCCTTGACCTTCAGTTGACTGTGTCATCCCAAACTGTTCCAAGCACTCTTTTTGGGAATAATATTAACTGATGCATACTACATTAAGTTGTATACAATTTTTGATCATAAAAACTCCCTCTCTCTCTGTATATATACATATATATATATATATATATATATAGATAGATAGATAGATAGAGAGAGAGAGAGAGAGAGATACATATTAAGTAGCTGAAACTACAGTCAAGGCTAAAAGCAAAGTTTGATGTAGACGTTATGATGAAAGGCTTTTAGATGTGAGGAGAGATGTTTTCTTCTCTGACAGATTGAGTGGTAGGACTTTCATCATTTGAGGTTCCATCCTAACCATTTGGGGCACTGGAGTTGGTGTGCTGTGTAGAAGGGCACTTTGTACTTCAGAGTCTCTCTGTTCTACACTGAGTGCTGTCCTGTGCTAAACCTCTCAGTGCTTTACCACTTGTTTGTCTCAGCTGATAAGAAAGGTGGTGTTTTATTTTATGTCTTTTTTGCTTGTCTAACTGAATTAGGAATTGCCTAAAATTGAAACTGACACACTGATGTACTGAATGGTACATTTATAGCATTCTGAAATGTACTGTTGTCGCTTTCACAATACAATTGGCAATGCATTTGCAACATACAGTCAATCATACATTTTACATTACTGTAAAGTATAGGAACAACAACTTCCCCATTAGTTTTTCATATACATCATGGTCCCTTTAGCCTATGATCTACGGGCTTTCATATACAGTACATCATGGTACCTTTAGCCTGTGTGTGTGAGAGAGAGAGAGCAAACACACAATACCAGTGTTTGTATGCAACTGAGCACAAAGCCAGTGTCATATATTTCAAGACAGTAAACATTCTCATTTTCCAACGTGTTTAATTTAATTTAATTTCCGAAATGGGTATTGTGAAGAAAACAGAACAACCTTTATTCTAGAAACATGCAGACATGGTTGGCCTATCACTTCAAAGTGTGTGTGTGTGTGTGTACACATGTATGTGTTTGTGTGTTGGTATTTATATGTGTATGTTTGGGTGGATGGGTGCGAATAATGGTTGTGTATTACAAACAGTAGAAGCAGAATGGACAGGGATTGTGGGGGTGGTGAGGGGTTGTTTGTATGGCACTATGAACCAAATGACCAATACAAGCTGTTAAAAGCACTTTGTGACAGGCCTAATGGCTCACATGGGAATAGTTGAGATTTCACAAGAAAATGTGAACACACTTGCTCCGCCATTGTTGTCATTGTACCGTGTGTGTGTGTTCCACTGTTCTCTATTTGACTAAAGTGTTTAACTTTGTGAAAATGGTGTGGAGATTGTTCGTTTGCTTCGGGACATTTTTTTTTTCTTTTTCTGTGAACCATGTGCTGTCTTTATTCTAGCTGAGAATAGCTGAACCAATTTAGTGTGTTTGCTTTCTGGGAGGAGATAAAGGACTGAGCCTATACTATCTGGGGAACACTAGAGAACTACAACGTGGTGCAAATCCCTTTCCGAGAGTTTTTGAGTTGAAACGATGTCTGACCCAGTTATTCTTTGTGAATCTTTTCTTATTGTCTTAAGTTTTAAGACTGTGAACAAGGAACTATTTGACCCAATACGCCATGCCATGTGAAGACAAAGGATACGGCCAGAAAAACACAACTAAACGCAACTCATTTGTCGACCCATAACCCCAAACAACAGAGGGGGATATATGGTTTAAATGGTTGGTGTCGTGTACTTGTAGGAGACGTGAAAACACAAGAGCAGAGAAGACATAGTAAGCTCTGTGAGGAACCTTAGACAGATAACGTTATGCACTTTTAGCCTATTAACAGATTGGCCTACATAAATGCTAATGTTTATATTCCTACCACTGTTTGCCATGAGCTTTGCATTTCCCCCCAGTTAAAAGCAGTTGGACCTCTGTAAAGCAAGTGGACAAGTTTATGTACTACTCCCCAAAAAAAGACTTGAGATGATTTTTGATGGCTGGCGCTGAAACGAGCTGAACCAATATCATCAATTTGCAGGGGAGCACACACCACGTGCCAATACGAATAGGAATGCATCACTGAGAAGCCAAGAGGATGCAAAATAAATAATATAAATAAATATATTAATGTGGAATAAATACACGTGGCTAGCGAGGACTCTGGATTGAGAGGACACCCAGACATGAGGTGTGTCCAGTGTTGAATATCACCGAGTTCAGTGAGATATTTAACACTGTGTCCAGTGTTGAATATCGCAGTCTGCAATCGGATCACATCTCTCAGCTTGACTGCGAGTGTGTGTGTGCCGGTGAGGCTGTGGGGTTGACATTGAACCTACAGGACAATAAGACAGGATTTTTGAGCATGTGATTCATGTGGTGATGTTGGTAAACCCTTTTCACAAAGCCTTGGTGTGAGTCCCATCTTTCTCACATCAGATGATTCTATGGGCTCGGCCTGGCCTCAATTGACTGGCTTTGTAATCACACTTAAGATGATTTCATGTTTATCTTCCTCTTGGATGAAAACAAATACGTCAAGTAGTAACACACTGCAATCTGGAAGTGGACACCCAATTTCCCCTATTCATATCTAAACTCAGTTGCAAGGAGCAGCCATATTGTCAAGTTTAACAGCAAGGGAAAAATAAATGTTACAGTCGGTCCTCTTTTAGCCATCCAGGGAGTGTCTTCAGGAGTCGTACACAGGGGTTTGGAGGGTGGAAAGGAAGCCATATTTGCTAAAACGTTCTGTAGATGCTTATGGACTCATGCAGAGAGGAGGTAACGGGTGTGCTTTGTTTATATCATCCCTTTCCTATATAGGTATGTATATATCATTACATTCCTTTATAGGTATGTATATATCATTCCTTTCCTTTATAGGTATGTATATATCATTCATTCCTTTCCTATATAGGTATGTATATATATATATATCATTCCTTTCCTATATAGGTATGTATATATCATTCCTTTCCTTTGACATTGTGCACCATTTCCATCATGAGGGGGAGACTGCTGAAGAAACTTAAAAAGACAGAAAGAAGTCCTACAATGGCTACCATTTCAACTTCCCAGCTGAAACATTAATGCAACACATTTTTTCTACAAAAGGTTAGGAACATATACTGTAGTTGCCATGCATGTTTCAAAAGCTTCCTTCTGAAGACATGAAGAGAAATGTGTTCTTACAGAGTGTTGCAGAAAGCTCTTTGCCCATCGCCTGGCGTATTTCTCCCTGCCTACGACTCTCTTCTCTCGTCCTCCATCACTCATTTGCCTCTCAAACAAGAGGCAGCGGGAGCACACACACACACATACACACACTGAGCATCTGTAATGCCAAGGGTCTTTGAAAAATGCCTTGCGGGTTGCTTCAGCAGAATGGGGTGAAAACTTTTCCTCTAATTATAAAACTGAAGGTGGGAACTCTGACTTCTAGACACTGCTGGGTGTGGAGGGTTTTCGTCACGTCTCTACTTTAAAAGATCTGATGGGAATTGTGCATTCAAACTTACATAAGAGGAATCAGGGGCCAATTACATGTTACACATCGAAACATTGCTTATTTTAACATTGTGATAGTTCAGTACCTTCAATATGCCAATGCCCCGTTAAAATTGGCCCAATATGTCAGTGAACACACCTCTCATGTCTTTGTGCTTGTGTGACTAATACGGTATGCCCCTTACAAGCAAACAAAATTAACTTCCACATGAACTACAGAGGTGACCTTTACCCGTAGGAACGTACTGCATCCTGGGCACAGACAAAGCAGAGATGGCCTTTTAATGACTGGATGAACAGGCTACGCTCAACTGCCATAAGACAACTTGTGGATCTAAGAAAAAAAAAACCTAACCAGACCAAATGCTGTGTGAAATGCATGGTATATGAGCATATTGGTGATCAACTTACACTGGATTGATCATGAACAAGGAAAACAGCTTTGCTTTCATGTCAGCGTCTACGTCTCGGTGGTCAGCCAGGGGCACAACGGAAACACTGACTGCCTGACCCTCAGCATCCACATGCGACACCTTCATTAACTCTGCGTGAGGATAACCGGTCACTGCCATGGCCCAAGATATGCGCTGGTCAGAACAGGGATGTGGAACTGTTTTGGAAGCCTGTCTGGAGGTGCCCACATGGAGCGCCCCCTAGTGGAATCCACGTGAAGGCTGAAAATGACCATCTCTCTCCATCTGGCTCCCTCCCTCCGTGTTTAGATCCCGTGCAGATCCAGTAGATGCCGTATTAACACTGGTGTTATTGTCGTAAGCTCCTGGCGTACGCACGTCATCCTTGAGGGAGATGACTATGAATAGACGTGCGAAGCAAATCCCATGGCTTACGTTCGACATATTTCACAACTGAGTATTCACAAGAGCAGTTGGCTTTTGAAGGCCTCTCCGTCTGACTCGACTGATAGAGTAAGAGCGTGGTGCTAACACAACACCAAGGCCATGTGTTTGGTAGCCAGGGAAAGCACATATGTTTTGATGTAAATATGCATCTGTACCAAGTACTGTAAGTCATTTCGGATAAAAGCGTCTGCTAAACGAATGAGCATAAATGTAGTCTCTGCATGATCGAGCTGGCCATTCCTTTCACGACTATGCCAAAGTGCAGTGACAGGATGCGGTGCTCAATGTGCTGGGGTTCCTACAGTGACCTCTGACCTTCTGGCCTATGCTTAACCAGGGGGTCGTTATGGCTGCACTTGCGTCCTTACGGATGGCTCCCTCCACACGGTGGGAGTTTGGCTCGTTATGTATACAAGGCGTTCCGTCGAATATTTCATGTGTATGTATTTAATGATTTAATGTGTTTTCATAGTTATTTCTCGGTTCCCCCTACCAGTTACATAAATACAGTAGTTACATTGCTCGCTCTTTTAGGTTACTCCATGTTGAAGCCTATGATTGTTTCCTTTTTTTAAAAAGTTCCTATTTACAGGGGTTCCCAACACAGGAACACGGTGAGTAACAGTTTTAAGTGCTGCTGAAGTATGTTAGGTTCTTCTCTTTCAAAGTGTTCTTCCAGGGATCTATCACTTGATATGAGTGGGCGTGCTTCAGTACTCTTACAAGCTTTTTAGGACACTGAAAAAAAAAAAAATCGCATCAGGGAACGGGAGTTTGAGATGGATGTAAATATCAGTAGTTCTGAAACAGCAAGACAATGATTGTAAACAACGAAACATTCAGTTAAAAGCAGATATAGTTATGTAACAAACTAAAACATAAAACCTTCTTCCCTTCTAAGTGTTTTCAGGATGAAAAAAAACAATCTAAACGGATGATTTGTTCTAGAACTCCATAATCTCTCTCTTCACCTCAGAATGGCCATTGTTGTGATGCAAATGTTTGTTGTTGTCGTCGTTATTGATGCTGTTTGTTTAGTTTTTGCTTTGCTAAAGAGCAACGTTGAAAGTTTGTTTGTTCTTTACGTAGGCCCGGTCTTCGTCAACATGTCCCCTGCACAGTCGCCCGAGAACACATTCCACTCGCTGGGGATCAGTCATATTCTCTACACAGGTCAGAGTTCAAAGTTCATCCACATGGAGCGCCCTGGGCCCTCATCGTTGTGCTGTCTGCCAGAAGGCGGAGTTTTTTCGTTGGGGTGGTGTGCCAAAAAAGGTCCTTTCCTCTTCCATGTCCTCGTGTGGTACCTAGAATCTGTGTGTGTGTGTGTTTGTTTGTTTGCTTGTTTGTTTGTAGTTCATTAAACCTGATAAATATTGCCATCTACTCTGTGCTTTAATGAAATACTGTACATTTGTACTGTTATTAGTTTAGTCTAGGTCAAAGACAACTGGATATGTCCGGTGTCCACGTCCTTGTGTTTCTGAGGTGAGTCTGAGGTGAGTGCTCTCTAGTTTGTTGAAAGCTTTACCAAAGCCAGGTACCTGAAAACCAGGATAGTGAGAGAGAGACAGAGAGAGAGAGAGGATGGAGAGGAAGCGAAACCTAGTGTGTATTGCAAGTAAACAAATAATTATTTTGTGTAAACAAGACCAAAGATAAGCAAAATAGAACACCACTAACTATGAAGCTTAATTTTTAAACCCAGTGGCCTTACAGACGACTCATTATGGGATCAATAAAGTATCTATCTATCTATCTATCTTATTACATTATTCACATTTTCTAACATGTCTTTGTCTCGCTTTATTATCTGACCCACTGCCCATCTCTGCCTGTGACTCTCTCTCTCTTTCTCAATTACATGTCACACTTCATTCAATGCCTAACTGTCAGAGAAGTTGTAGTTTACATATTTAAGTAATCTAAGTTGAATGCTTTAGGAAACATTCATTTCCCAACTCACATGGCGTCAGCTACAGTGGCTTGAACACCAGGTACTTCTGATTTATGCACTGCTCTGAGATAAATCCTTTCTCCTATTTTTCATTTGCTTTTTGTACTTTGGCAAAAAATGTAATGGTATGACATAAGCTGTTTGAAATTTCATAAAAGTTGAAAGCAAAGATGCGTCTGGGCTAGCATGCGCTAACTCAGTTGCCACATTTCTGTTAGTCTGGCTGCAGACTTCACAACAGAGCGTTTATGCTAATTTCTCTTCAGCGGCTCTCAGATGATGCCTCTCCAGGCGGCTGTGATCACATTAGCCTCTGGAGACCAGGGACGCTAACACACAGTCTACCACCTCCTGTGTCAGATTACGTTTAATATGTGACGTCAGAACTGAACATCTGTATTCTTTCCTGCATGTTCCAAAAATCGGCAGCAAAATAAAATGTCTTCAGGTTTTAGAACAAGAATATGTGTACATATATGTAATGATATTGTGTATGAATTAAAATATTTAATCAGAAATCAACTGAATTGAGTTTTGCTTCTACGATTTAATAACAACATCTTGAAGTTGTAATGAAGTCAGTCAATGTATCAGACACACCACGCACACTATTCTGTATATTTGGCATCGTGTGTGGTTCCTCACCATCGCTAGAGATGGCGAATGTCAGATCTCTACATTGGGGTCTGTGAATCCCTTTTTGCCCTCGTTAACGAGCACCGGCTTTTCAGTCCTGGTGTGCCAAACAAGAATCTGCAAGAACACAAGAATAGGACAATTAATTGCTGTAACATTACGATTGTCACAGTGGATGTGTAGAATATGCAGAGAAGACACAATACTAATGTGTAAAATGAATTTACATACATAATACAAAATGTTAAATTAAAAAGAACAAGCTGTAGTGAAGACTTATTGAGATTCTGTATGAAACACTGAGAGCTTCTCGAAACTAAAACACTTTTTCTTAGTTTGTTTAGCATTGGGTTCAGGTACACACTGTAATGCTGCTGTAATGCTGTCTCTCCACACACACACACACACACACACACACACACACACACACGCACGCGCACACGCACACACACGCACACACACACACACACACACACACACACACACACCTCCTAATCTACACAAGTATGTTGATTTTCTTGCTGATGACTTTTCCTCCCATTTCTTTCTTCCTCTTTGAAGGTGTTTGCTCCATATTTAGAGGCGAGAATGAGTTACTGAGTTATTGAGTTACTGAGTCACTGAGTTATTGACTTACTGAGTTACTGAGTCAATGGGTTACTGAGTTACTGAGTGGATGGTCCAAAAGGGCAACTTTCTACACACAGCACAACACTGCGGTGAAAGCACTAATTCTGAGGTTGCATTTGACGCAAGAGTTGGTATTTTTGTAGCCTGGATAGATACCAGACTCTCTGTACAGTAGGGAAATGTAATTGAGCGTCAGTACATAGACAGGCGGAGCCAGGCTAGTATTTTTGTGTACCTCATATCCATCTTGTGTGGGAGATAAAACTAGAAGACAGTTGAAATATACGGTAGATCATTTCTCCTCTGCTTTTTGAGGTATTGATATAGCCTAGGTGTTCTATAAATGGACATGTGCACTGAAATGTGTCTTTGACGTGTGACAGATTTGAAATGAAGAGATAAAAATAAATAAAGTTGAACTTTTGAGTGAGCGTGAGCTCCCAGAACGACCCAGCAGCATAAAACAGCACACACTCAAAATACACAGACAAAATACAGACCAACATGTGTCTATGTTCATCTTCATCCATCTTTACCATAACCATCACCACTATCATCATCTTTATTATCTTTATGATCATCACCATCATGATGCTAATACCTAGTAGCTAGTAGCTTGAATGTTATTCCTCATCGTTGTAAGTTGCTATGGATAAAAGTGTTAAAATTACTAAATGTAAATGTAAACGTCATCATCATCTAAAATTACTAAATGTAAATGTCATCATCATCATCATCATCATCATAAGCATGATCATAATCTTCGTCATCCTCCTCTTCCTCTTGTCCCACTTTCCCTGTCCCCTTGTCCCTCCCCTCCCACGCCTTGCCTGGCGTTCCCTTTGCTGTGGGTCTGAGGTTTGAATAATGCATGGGCACATTTAAGACCCGGCAGCGGCCCATTGCCACTAAGACGGGTGAGAGGAAGGTTAACAGTCTCCGCTTGTCATCCAGACTGGCTCCATGATGAGGGCAGGGGGGAGGGGCAGCGGCAGAAGCCCAGCCCGGACGGCCCCGCAGGGGACTTCTGTGACCCAGTTTCCCCCTCCCGCTCGTCCCTCTGCACCTCCTCACCACCGCCCCTCCGCCACAGAGAACACTGCGCTCCGCTCGGCCTCACTGCGTACAGTAGTGGTCTGTCACTTTAAATTCAGTGTCCATAAGTACTGTAAAAATGAACGGTAACACTTTACTTGACAGTATCGACATAAGAGTGACATGACACTGTCATGACACATGAAACCTAACCTTAACCCTAATCCTAACTCTAAACCTAACCCTAACTCTAAACCTAATCCTAACCCTAATCCTAATTTGTTATGACAAAAACCAAATGTCACTTAATAACAGAAGCGTTATGTCATAAACGTTTATGACTTGTTTATGCATGTCACTCTTATGTCGACACTGTCAAGTAAAGTGTAACCCAATGAACTAATGTTTTAATGAATAATGATAAATAACAAAGACTTTAAAGGTAGGGTTTGTAGTTTATAGTGTTGTAAATTGACAGGGGCCAGATTAGGATATGATTCAGGTACAGTACTTTGAACTTTCATAATACATTACAGCTGTAATAAGCTGGTAATCACAATGTAGTCTTTAGTGGTGAACATTAGTATTTTGGTGAGATGGTTTGAAGTTAAAATTTTGTATAACAAACAAACACAAGTATAGAGAATTTAGTAAGTGTGCCACAACAAAGATTCATATTGTATTAGAGGATCAACGATTGTGAGTGCGTATGTAGCCTAGCCTAGCGTACATCAGAACCATACACGTTACTGGTGATAAAACTGGGCATCTGTGCCACCCTAATGCCCACTGAGTGAGTCATCAGAATGGGCAGGCAGGGAGAGAAATGGGCAGTGATGCAGAATAGCCCACCAGTGCCCTTTCGTCGGGTAAGATATGCCAGCATGTAGGTGGTGCCTGGTTTTGTACTTCACTGTGCTGAGCTGAGCAGTGTGCTATTGATCTTTTGAAAACTAAGCTGTTTGGAAAATAGTTTGGGGAAAGTGAATATATATAACACTCTGCCAAGTTTGTAAAAGTTTTCAGGGAGTTGTGTTTAAGTTTCTTTCACAAGCTATTCCAGTTGAATAAAAAAGTGGTTTATGAGACCTCGATTGATTTTTATAGTCTCTGGTACAGGGTCTACAGCACTGTTTTTAGCTTAAGATGTCCAGGATATATATCTATATATATATACACAGATACAGATACAGAGATATACGTATATTTATATTTATATCTGGTCTGTATCTGTGCAATGTTTTATCTTTGTCACTGCTATTTTTTCCTCTCACTGTCAACCCTTCCAGTGTTTTCAAATAAAATTTGAAATTTTTTTTTAATCTCAAACGGAGATAACCAAAAGTAGTATACCATTATGAAAATGCTATTTGACACAAGAATTCAGTGTTAATCCCTCTCCCGGCATCCGTAAATAAGACACCGATATCCGTCACCTGACTACCAAACTCTCAGGTCCACAGGAGTCACACTTCTAAACGGAGTCCTGTTTCTATTTCAGTCAGTCCTCTCTCCCTCTGTCTTGCTCTCCTTGGTGCAACTGCCCGCCTTCGGTGGTGGTGAGGGCGGTCAGGTCTCATAAAGTCTATGGTACACAGGAGTCACACTTTCAGCCGGAGCCTAGTTTCTATTCCAGCCCTCTCTCTCTCTCACTCTCTCTCTCTCTCTCTGCCTCATTCACATTAGTGCAACTGACCGCCTTGGGCTCCACACCGTCGAGGGCGGTCAGGTCTCATAAAGTCTCAGGTACACAGCAACACACTTTCTGCAGTAGAGTCCTGGTTCCTATTCCGTTCCGTTCCCTCCTCCCAGCGTCCCACTCACCTTAGTGCAATTGGCCGCCTTGGGCTCCAGGTCGTCGAGGGTGACCAGGTCTCGGAGCAGGCTGCTCTCCTGGTAACCCCCCTTGACTCCCCGCAGCTTGAAGTAGGCCTGGGGCTTGAAGAGGATGAGGCGCAGGTTGATGGCGAAGCCGGCCATGTCGATGGCGAACGGGCGGTGTGGGTCAAACACGGTCTTCCATCCGTAGACCTTGCCAGCAGCATTGACCTTAGGCGACTCGTAGCGTAGGCCGCCCACAAACGCCACGGGCCAGACCGAGACCTTCCGCGTGGAGCGCATCTGAGAGAGAGAGGGAGAGAGAGAGAGAGAGAAAGAGAGAGAGAATGTACAAAGGTTAGTCCACAGGGGATT
>NC_063203.1:27970004-28015004 GCF_017589495.1 Alosa alosa
AGGACAGGGGACCGCTGAGGACAGGGGACCGCTGAGGACAGGGATGGACAGCGCTGAGGACAGGGGACCGCTGAGGACAGGGGAGCGCTTGAGGACAGGGATGGACAGCGCTGAGGACAGGGGATCGCTGAGGACAGGGATGGACAGCGCTGAGGACAGGGATAGACAGTGCTGAGGACAGGGACAAGGCAGCGCTGAGGACAGGGACAAGGTAGCGCTGAGGACAGGGACAGGGCAGCGCCAGTGTTTCCAATACATTGACTAATCTGTGGCGGGGCGCCACAAAATAAAAATCGGCCGCCACACATAAATATTCTATGTTTAATTTAATTTAAATTAAATATAAGATCAAATCCTTGCATTGCCATTGAGCTGCGCTTTTTACGCACGCAGCCTTTCCTTGCCCCGCCCCGCTCTCTCTCGTAGCCCGCTGCCCCTCCTCTACATGTGCATTTAACAAAATTCACGATTGTTGAAGGATTGTTGTTGCCACATAGAAGCGAACGTTTAAAGTGACAGGCACTCAATTAGACCTATACACTACCAAGACGATGCCCCTGCACGAAGCACTGAGCACAGGGACATGGGAGGGAGTGAGACAGACTGGAGATGGGATGCGGACAACTGGACATCTATATAGACTAGTCTACCTTCACTGAAAATTAGGACTACCCTCAATGAATTTCTGAGAATAAACAAATAAACAAATAAACAAACAAACAAATAAATAAATAAACAATGAATGAATGAATGAATGAATGAATGAATGAATCACCATCACATATTGTAGAAGGCAAGAAACACAACTGCATCTCGCATAATACTAATGATTGAGACTTTGGTCATAGTGATGGTTTCTAGTTTACATCCATTAGCAAAAGGATATGATGCTTACAGTAATAAGCATGTACAAGCTCTCTCTTCACAATGATCACTCAGCTATCAGACCTATTGTAAGTTGCTATTGTGCAGAAATATAGGTACAGTATATAGCTTTCAGAAAGTATTTGCAAGATATATACTATCTAAGAAGAGGGTAAAAGACTTGTCTTTCATTCCAAGTTTCTTTCATTTCAGGGCACAATTGTTTATCTTGACAATACAGTCAATAAAGACAAAACAGTCTTTCTTAATAATTACTGTAGATGTTTGAACTTTGCTGTCTGTGTTTGACTTATTTCATCCACCAGGCAGTGTTCTAACATGCTCTGTTGTCCATTTGGAACGACTAACCTCAGAATCCATTTTTTTCCTAAAGCAGCTTCTCTAATAAGTTATTAAATAGAGCCCACTGCACTGAGTGTATTTCAAAATGTGTGTACTTTAACGCTTTACTGTGAAATGAGAGTCGGAGCGCTACTGAAGAAATATTTATGTTTTTATTTATCTATGCTACTCAGAACGCCTCATACAGTGATTCAGGGCTGGAGCATGTTTCCCGGCCTCTCTCCAGCCTCCTGTCAATCAAACTGCTCTTCAATTACCACCTGGAAAGCTATTTCTGAAACTCATTTGTCACCATGCTTATCTGGATTTTCACGCTGTTGAACGGAAACTCAGTTTGTGAAGACGTCCAGGGCACACTGACCCATGATTATTTGGACAGACTTCTGTGTCCACACTGGTTCATTTCTAGTCTAAACTGAATAATTTAATATTTTAAAAATGTACAGCAGTAACTCCAGGTGGAAGGGCGACCACCAGGTGGCGCTCTGCTAAGACTGTTCCCTAGAGGGACTGTGTTTGCCGACACCTCTGGACCATTCCCCTTCACACCATAGGGGTGTTCAATGTTAGCAAACAAAAACCTTTCGCGAATGTTTGCAAACCGTTTTTTGATTTGCTTTCAGTTTGTCATGAACCTTTGCAAATACTTGCACTCTGAGGAGGTGGCTCTCAGTGAACATGACACATACAATGACACTAGGTGAAGGGCTACTGTGAAAATGTATGCAAAAATGTTCACATTTAACAGCTCAAAGAAAACGTGTTTGCCTTTAACATTAAACCTCTGTTCAAAGAACCAGAACCTACCACAGGAAGAACATCTTTCCCTACACTCTTAAAACGAATGTGTTGAAAACAACACAACTTGTGTTATTTTTAACACATCTCTGTGTCCAGATAGGGACAACACAGTTTGTGTTGTTTCCTTTTTTTATTTGATACACAATATGTGTTAAAAATAACAAAGCTTGCATTGAAAACAACTAAACTTGCACTGTTTTTTTAGCACATCTTTGTGTCCAGGGAGAACACATTGGTTTTAAGAGTGTAGCATGCCTTATCCTAACCTGACCCTCGCCAGATGAATTTCGCTCCGCCTAGCTCCACTCATCCATCTGGAACCGATCCATTGGAATGGTGTTTCAGAAGGCTGGGCCTAATCAAAAAATGCTTGCATATGATTGAATAAGCCACTTGTCCGTCATCTATTGACCTGCTACTTCAACCACTCACATCGAAGCCAACCCGTGGCGCTGATAACAGTCTCACGGTCGCTTCTCCACTACGTCACATCTATGAAACCCTGCGTCCTGATTGGCTGAACCATAAAGTCGGTTGCAGAAATCACTCTCAATTGAAGAGGTCCCAGATGGATGTGAGTGAAGCTAGGCGGAGCTAAGCGGAACGAAATTCATCTGGCGAGGGTCAGGTTAGCCTTATCCACCACCCCCAGACGCTGAGATTTTTGAAGTCCTCTTTCATTTCATCTTCATTAGTTATTGCGGCTCCCTGTGCCCAAGTTGTCAATAGCTAGTGTGTCCTGTGCTGGACTACATTATGTGCATCTTTATCTCTCTCCCGCCTTTGTGTGTAGGTGCATGATGAAATGTGTATGTGCCTGTCTATTTGTTTGTTTGCATGTGCAGGTATGTGTGAGTGTGTACAGTATATGTGAATACTTGCATATGCCAGTGTAGAGTGTGTGTATGTGTTAGTGTATGTGTGTGTGTAGCAAGAGAGAGAAAGAAAGAGAGACAGAGAGTGTGTGTGTGTAGAGAGAGAGAGAGTATGTGTGTGTGTTTGTGTGTGTGCTCCATTTACTGTGATGCAAGTGGCCCTGGGAGACATGTCTGCTCCTGTGAAGTCTGCACAATAAGAATGGAAACAAATGTAGAGAAACTCTAAAGAAGGAACACATTAATCATTCCTGAGCCGACACACACACACGCACGCACACACACGCACACGCACACACACACACACACACACACACACACACACAGAAGTGCATTCATTATGACTGCATTCTGACTGCATAAAAGGTTTATTTGTTGGTGGGGGTGACCTCTGATGTGGGCTGTCATCATAAGCCTAGGATGAAGCCATTCAGATCTCAGTAGTCTCAGTAGTGTGATGCTAGTGGACCAGTAGTGTGATGCTAGTGGACCAGTAGTGTGATGCTAGTGGACCAGCGTTCAAAACAAAGATTGTTAAGGCGGAGCAAGATACTTCGTCGTAGTTCATGTCTATGGGCGCAAAATCCTGTCTGCATAAAGAGGCGTGTCGATGACGTATTGATGAGCGTACGTTGCAACCGGCCAACAGCAGCGGCATAAATAACCGGCGCACACCTGATATAAGGTCGATTTTCTCCAGACTGGAATGCTCAAAAATGCTAAAAATGTACCTGAAATGTTCAGAAGGGTTTGAGGATCATGAAAACGTGCCCACAATTCACATTCTTAACTCTATAGAACCAAGACCTTAGCATATGTGGTGAAATTCTGAGCTATGCCCATGGACTTCAATGGACTTTTATGCAGCTGCCTCTGCTCTGCATAAAGGGGGATTCGTGCGATCCGGGTTCCCGGAAGTGGCTCCTGATGAAATATCTTGCTCCGCCTTAACAATCTTTGTTCAAAAGGCTGTTTTTATGCTGCATTCATTGCCTTCCAATCTCTTTCACCCAAAAAGGAATAAGGAAGATAAACAACCCTGTTTACGTCTACAAGCCTTTACGGTTCTTTCCGTGGGTTTGATTTAAAGCAACTCAATGCAGTTCTTTTCCCTTAAAATAACAGCTTCAAACTCACTCTGAAGCTACACTGACTTAACCTGACTCTCGCCAGATGAATTTCATTCCGCTTAGCTCCGCCTAGCTTCACTCACATCCATCTGGGACCTCTTCCATTGAGAGTGATTTCTGCACCCGATTTTATGGTACAGCCAATCAGGACGCAGGGCGGGAGTTTCATAGATGTGACATAGCGTAGAAGCGACTGTGAGACTGTTATCAGCGTCACGGGTTGGCTTCAATGTGAGTGGTTGAAGTAGCACGTCAATAGATGACGGACAAGTGGCTTATTCAATCATATGCAAGCATTTTTTGATTAGGCCCAGCCTTCTGAAGCAACACTCCAATGGATTGGTCCCAGATGGATGAGTGGAGATAGGCGGAACGAAATTCATCTAGCGAGAGTCAGGTTAACACTGACTTATATTACGGAGAATGAAGTCTCTGACACTGCTAGTGTGCACCTGGAATGTTTGATATTGCACTATGTGCGTTGATCGGACAGGCTCATGACCCCTTTAGTCCATTAATAGTATCATATCATATGACGTTAAATATTGATGCCAAGGAGCATACAGTAGGTATCAATTCTTCCATTGTGTTGCTCAATTCAACTCAACTGAATTTCCAACAATAGTCCACATAGGCCATTGATATTATACAATTATTTTAAGCTATGTAATGTGGGAATCGAGGTGTGTCTATGGTACACAATGGTAAAAAAAAGAAACAAAACATTATCAATGTGAATAACATTTTATACTACAGATGTAAGATGGAGATGACAGCCTGTTATAAAGCAGTTTATATAGGATGCTTATCTGACATTATGAATTCGGCGTATGCGCTGGAGCCACGGCCGGGGTTCCATTTCCAATTAGGATTCCATCATGTCATTTGCGTCTAAATGCCTCTCAAAAGTCACAATGAACCTGAATCTATACAGTTTCAACACTGATGTGTACTTCTACTATACTCTGACTATAGGCCATCATCATACAGACTGAAATAAGCAATAGTCTGGCTACACTGTTTATCATAGCTGTGTCCAGCAAACAAAACCTATTGACTTAATCCCAAGCAGTTGAGTCAAGTCCTTGACATTTCAGTGTCTTAGAAGAGTGAGAGGTAAAAATAGAGTCCCGTCTGTAAATAGCTCCCTGTGTTTGCTCAGCCAACATAAGCATTTTTAATAAAAGCCTGAATAATTGATGCTCATCCCTCCATGGTGTTGTTTTTTAACAAGGGCAAATTCATTTTTAATGAGTCGCTCTCAGATTCACAATGTAAAAGCAATAGCTCTCTCTCTTTTCTCTCTCTCTCCCTCTCTCTTTTCTCTCTCTCTCTCTCTATCTCTCCTTTCTGTCTCTACTATCCGTTACTGCCCTATGCATCTCAAAAAACGCTATCTCCATTTTGTTGGAATCTAATGTGGGCTCTTTTTTGAGCTTTTTTAAGAATTCAAGAGGATTTGAAGGAGAACCGTGACTAAAAGATGAGGCGCTTCCACTTCCAGATGGAGAACCACGGACAGCTGGCTCGGACCCGGCACCGATCTGGGCCGGAATCGTTCTCCAGTCAGCCACAGTCTCAGGCCAAGAACAAAGTGGTACCACATTTGGAGGATTGGATGGGCATAATAATCCAATTGTGTGAACGGTTTAAAGAGTTCTTTAGTTTTGATGGAGACTTTTAAAGGTCTCATCTCATCGTTTTTTCATTAATTTTGCAGTGGTCTGTAGTGTTGATGAATGCCCTGTGAGCCGGTTCTGGTGAAAAAAATGCTGTCCTGCGTCTGTTTCATGCTGTTCTAGTTTGGTGGGGAAGGTGGGCGGGGAGGAACGACTGGATTTTGCCTTTAGTCATGAATATTAATGACAAGCTAATGAATTCACCTCTGATTGGCTAACAGTACTGTGACGCTTCCTCCAGTGCGTCCTCATCCGATTCTGCCTGTGCTATGCTCCATATTCAACTTTACAGTGCTAAAACCTGGCTAAAACTCGAGTGAAAACTGTTGCACAAAATGTCTTCAGAGATACAACTTCATGTGTTTGATCCGAGTAGGAAGAAGCGCCGCTTCCTGATCGTTTGTCGGTGAACGTTGGTTTAATAGAATGGTAACAATTGCATGTCCGCTTAAAATTTCTCCTAAAAGAGGTAAACGTTTGTGGCAATAGTCATCTTGCATTCAAGTAATAAACAGTTGGAAACGTATTAAAATAAAGACCTATTTCTTTACACAGTCAAAAGTCTTTGCAGTCTTCCTAGTAGATATTTTACTTCACAACACAGGTTATAAGCACCCTAAATGCAGTTCAGCCACTGACCTAGCCTGCTAATTGTATGCTATCGGAATAGATAGTTATGGTTTGAATTCCATGATACTATCATTGAAAGACCACTTGGTTATAGCTCAATATATATATATATCTAAATGCAAACACACTTACCTACTCCTAGCTATATTTCGCTGGAATTGCACCGGCAGAGAACGTGTGCTGCAAGACTTCTCCAGTAATGAGTATAAACTATGGCTTTGATAGCCTACATTGGCAGAGGCTAGCCTACTCAAGTTGTTTTCTGTCACGTATGACCCTTAGGAAAAAGTACTATAGGAATCTTATAGTATAAGACTACTATAGAAAAACTATAGCAGTTATAGGATATTATAGAGTTATAACTTCTACAGTATGTCCCAAAATACATATTCCTATAAGATTACTATAATATTTTGTCCCAAAATACTATAAGATTCCTATACTACTTTTTCATAAGGGGATTGCTCATGTGGTTAGAAAAATGGGCAACACCAGTACCCCTGTTGTCTGTATGACCCTGTACCCAGGATTAGAACCAGTCTGCCTTAACATAATGTACTCCCTTCAAAATGCACTAAACATTCGACTATGACGACTATGGCCCTCTGTGAGACAGAAGATATGAAATGTAAGAAACCTTTAGCTTAAAAGGGACAAAAACTGATGAAACTCCTAAAACAAATATACAAAACAGGTCAATTTTCAATAAATAACTTTATTATATTTACATACAGCAGTGGTACTCAATCTCAAGTGTTCCACAAGTAGATGTGGTAAAATATAATAGAGGAGTTGTTTGCAATATTGAACCAACTTGTATGTAAATCCAAACAGTTCTGCAACACTGATGTAACCTATGCCAGTTTAAATCATATGAATCCTCTGACACCATAAGCAAGGTGCAAAGACAACAAGCAAGGTGGTTCAGTGAGAAGGCCTATTGTGTAATATACTGTTGAAGTAGGTCTACTGTTTTTTTTTTTTGCTAGGTGGTCCGTGAAACACTGACAAATATTGCAGTGTAGTAATATTGCAGTAATATTGCAGTCTATTAAAATAATGCAAACACAAAACAAGAACATCCAAACTATGCACAGAATTAACAATGTCCTCTTTTTGCCAGACGATGCAGACATCTGGCCTACAGATCCTTTGTAAGATGGTGCTGGGATTATTTAGGGAAAAAGGTCTGAGTAGCTGTTTCGGCTTGTATTGTCCTGGGGATCTGAAGGGACAACACACAAAACACATTCGTTGGCTGTGATGATTCTATTACATTGCTCTTTGATTGCGCTGGGCCATAGGTGGAGCCATCAGGTGTTATTGTGGAGATGTAAGCCTTCATCCTCCTCCTCCTCTTGATCAACCCGAGGTCTTCTAGCTGGCCTTGGATGAACAGGCTTGATGGCAGTAGAGGTAGCAGGCCCCATGCCCATGGTGGGCGCGGTGCTTGTATCAATACTCATACTTTTCATTAAGTATTCTGTTTGGGTACCTAAAGTAAATAAATGTGTATTACTGTCAAGTTACAAGATACTAATAGTACACAGGACATTCACTATCTCACACAAAACTGTACTGGCACAATGGAAACAAAAACATTTTAGTCACTGTGGTAAGGTGTATGATTTACTAAGTAGCACACCCACAAGAAGACATTCGGTAATATCAATTCTATCTGTTATGCAATTCATGGGTTTCATCAGGTCCATTTACACAGGTGTATTAATCAAGCACCATGCAGTCTACATTCATAATCGAGGTGCTTGATTTTATACACCTGTGGAAAATGACCTGAAGAAATCCATGAATTGACTTTCCCAATTAGCCAACTAGAAAAAGACTTAGAAACTAACTAGCACAACAATAAAAGTTAGATCACAAACATTTGCTTCTAACATGATGACCTAATGTAGGCTAGAAAGCTGTGTAGCCTGACAAGAGGATGTGCTCTGGAAGACATACAAAACACTAAGTAAACAGCAAGTAATCAAACAAAACATAATTGTAGGCCTACAAAGGTCAATGTAATAATGGCAAGAAGACATAAATTAGACTGAAGTGTAAATACCTGAGCTCTAGTGATAGCAACTTAGCCTAATAGTGCACGGGTATTGTGTTTTTGATTTTCCCTGTTTAGACTAGAACAATACCCGTACTTAGTTGAGCATAAGATATTGTTGCTAATATTATTATTTGTGGTTTAACACTTAGGTTAGATTATAGGTTAAACAAGCTAAATCTCTGGGTAGTGTGGTCAGTTTCTTATGAGTGTAGCTACACCAGGCACGTAACTGAAGCATTCCGTTCGCGTTATGTACTGCAACAATTAGCTTCCAATAGGCCTAATCAATGGAAGTAGCTACACCTGGCGTGTTAGTGGCCTGTAGGCTACGTTCGGGAAAATAGACCATTCCTCTAATGGATTTTACCTGATTTTACACGTCCTTTAACAGAACACTTCAGTTACGTGCCTGGTGTAGCTTCCTGTAATATAGGCTAGCCTAAGCCTAGCTTGTACTCTTTTCATGCAAGCTAACGTGAAGAATATGAACATGCTATTTTGTAACAGACAGTTAGGTGGAAAAGTTTGTTTGTACTTACAGCCTGTGAGCTGGTGGTCGATCATCATGACGGGTACAGAACCAGGTTTTCAGAACATCGATGCAAAACCACTTTCTAACTGTAGGCAGTGAGTGTGGTCGAAATGATTGGAACACAGAACTAATGTTGCACTACTTCGGTGGTGGTGTTCCAACGATAAACCGAACCATTTCTCCCTCAACTCATGTTTCTAAGGCAAGGCGTGCAACATTGATGTGTTATTGCCACACATAACACAGGCACGATTTTTTTTTCCACCATGTTAGCAACTTGCTGTTAACTCCTACTTACGACGGAGTATTAGGGCCACACATGAAGAGAAAAATATTTTGCCATGGCTTAGATTAAACTCGACATGTTGACTTTAAAGTCGCCATGTAGACATTAAACTTCGACATTTCGAGAATAAACTTGAAATATCATATCTACTTTAATCTCGACGTGTCGACTTTAAAGTCGACATGCTGACATTAAACTCGCAATAGGCCCTACTGTTTAAACATCAGTTTAAGCTATGTAGCCTACACTAATACACAATATGTTACATGAAAAATGGGCTTCAAATAGGTGTTATTTCAGATAGATTGCAGATATTCAGATAGATTAAGCGTCTTGTCTGTTAACTATAATTGCCGCCATCGTGAAGTGCTGTCTCGTGGTTATGGAAATACTATACCGTTTAGGCTAAATAGCTAGAAAAATATATGTATCCAATGATATAATGTTTCTATACAAAATGTTATTTCACTCTGTTTTACGTGATTAAGGCTACTGCACATCCAAATAACTGCCCTTCATGACCCACGGGTCACTCTCCATAGGATAACATGGCAAAACTCATTTTTCTAAAACTGCTTTTCCATGTCTCACCTGCAATACGTAGCCTATAGGAGGCTAGAAACACAGGTATAGCCTAAGCATATATACTATTTTGATCCTGTGAGAGAATATGTGTGCATGCACTTCATTTATGCACTTTGTGTGCATATGTGCAAGTAGGCTACTAGCCTACATGGGGTGGTCGGGAGGACAGCTTCATTAGATCCCTCCATAGACATTCAGCAATGGGCTGTTTTGCATCCATTACAAACAAGCAACGTGAAAGTCTAGGATTGGGGAGAGCGCCTAGTATGCCTCTAGTGCATAAGCATGAAGTTGAACATTTAGATGCAACAACTAAATGTTTAGAACAACACTTTAATAATAGGCCTATAAATAAATAAACCGCTATGACGTTTAGGCTACTTTTGACCATTGCATTTATCGCCTGTAACTCCATTGATAAGGACCTAACAGCAAAGTATTTGGCTGAGCAACGAGGTTAATATGTTCTATGTTTTGTCCACATGATATAGGCCTATGTCTAATCATTGTTGCACTCGAACACTCTGAATCATTGTTGCACTTGTTGCATTGTTTCATTCGGCCCACCCTTTCAATCGTCCTGGTCGTTCTCTCTCCAAACTAACTTTATTCTCAAAATGTTGAGTTTAAAGTCGACACGTCGAGATTAAAGTCGACATGATATTTCAACTTTATTCTCGAAATGTTGAGTTTAATGTCGACATGGCAACATTAAAGTCTATACGTCAAGATTAAAGTCGATATTACATTTCAACCCTAGCATAAAATCTTCCAGTCTTCCTGTAGGCGGTCACAAGCCAAGGTGGGCGAGGCCATGAATAATCAGTTTCCCTTCGGCCTCATTGGGAAGGGCTTTTCTGATTCGGGCTTGTTTTTCCGTGTATTTTCTTTCATTGGCTAACACGCGGGCAATGGGGGTAGAAGATCATGTTCACGCATTACAGCATGTATATGCAACTTGGAGTGAGCTATAGTATTTCGAAAGTAACAAGTATTAAACGGTTTCTCAGTGAATGAGACCTTTAAAGACTGTTATGTTTTTTTATAAGCTCATGAATGCCTCTTCATGAGATTCCCCCAGGGTCTGGAAACATTATGTTTCAATATCTGTGTACCATTTCTCGCCAGTAAGTAGTATAGGAATACTGTAGGCTACGTTCGGGAAAATAGACCATTCCTCTAATGGATTTTACCTGATTTTACACGTCGCGAACAGAACACTTCAGTTACGTGCCTGGTGTAGCTTCCTGTAATATAGGCTAGCCTAAGCCTAGCTTGTACTCTTTTCATGCAAGCTAACGTGAAGAATATGAACATGCTATTTTGTAACAGACAGTTAGGTGGAAAAGTTTGTTTGTACTTACAGCCTGTGAGCTGGTGGTCGATCATCATGACGGTACAGAACCAGGTTTTCAGAACATCGATGCAAAACCACTTTCTAACTGTAGGCAGTGAGTGTGGTCGAAATGATTGGAACACAGAACTAATGTTGCACTACTTCGGTGGTGGTGTTCCAACGATAAATCCGAACCATTTCTCCCTCAACTCATGTTTCTAAGGCAAGACGTGCAACATTGATGTGTTATTGCCACACATAACACAGGCACGATTTTTTTTCCACCATGTTAGCAACTTGCTGTTAACTCCTACTTACGACGGAGTATTAGGGCCACACATGAAGAGAAAAAATATTTTTGCCATGGCGAGATTAAACTCGACATGTTGACTTTAAAGTCGCCATGTAGACATTAAACTCGACATTTCGAGAATAAACTTGAAATATCATATCTACTTTAATCTCGACGTGTCGACTTTAAAGTCGACATGCTGACATTAAACTCGCAATAGGCCCTACTGTTTAAACATCAGTTTAAGCTATGTAGCCTACACTAATACACAATATGTTACATGAAAAATGGGCTTCAAATAGGTGTTATTTCAGATAGATTGCAGATATTCAGATAGATTGCGTCTTGTCTGTTAACTATAATTGCCGTCATCGTGAAGTGCTGTCTCGCGGTTATGGAAATACTATACCGTTTAGGCTAAATAGCTAGAAAAATATATGTATCCAATGATATAATGTTTCTATACAAAATGTTATTTCACTCTGTTTTACGTGATTAAGGCTACTGCACATCCAAATAACTGCCCTTCATGACCCACGGGCGTCACTCTCCATAGGATAACATGGCAAAACTCATTTTTCTAAAACTGCTTTTCCATGTCTCACCTGCAATACGTAGCCTATAGGAGGCTAGAAACACAGGTATAGCCTAAGCATATATACTATTTTGATCCTGTGAGAGAATATGTGTGCATGCACTTCATTTATGCACTTTGTGTGCATATGTGCAAGTAGGCTACTAGCCTACATGGGGTGGTCGGGAGGACAGCTTCATTCGTCCCTCCATAGACATTCAGCAATGGGCTGTTTTGCATCCATTACAAACAAGCAACGTGAAAGTCTAGGATTGGGGAGAGCGCCTAGTATGCCTCTAGTGCATAAGCATGAAGTTGAACATTTAGATGCAACAACTAAATGTTTAGAACAACACTTTAATAATAGGCCTATAAATAAATAAACCGCTATGACGTTTAGGCTACTTTTGACCATTGCATTTATCGCCTGTAACTCCGTGATAAGGACCTAACAGCAAAGTATTTGGCTGAGCAACGTAGGTTAATATGTTCTATGTTTTGTCCACATGATATAGGCCTATGTCTAATCATTGTTGCACTCGAACACTCTGAATCATTGTTGCACTTGTTGCATTGTTTCATTCGTCCACCCTTTCAATCGTCCCCGAAGCGGTCTCTCTCTCCAAACTAACTTTATTCTCAAAATGTTGAGTTTAAAGTCGATTAACGCCGAGATTAAAGTCGACATGATATTTCAACTTTATTCTCGAATGTTGAGTTTAATGTCGACATGGCAACATTAAAGTCTATACGTCAAGATTAAAGTCGATATTACATTTCAACCCTAGCCGCAAAATCTTCCAGTCTTCCTGTAGGCGGTCACAAGCCAAGGTGGGCGAGGCCATGAATAATCAGTTTCCCTTCGGCCTCATTGGGAAGGGCTTTTTCTGATTCGCTTGTTTTTCCGTGTATTTTCTTTCATTGGCTAATGCGGGCAATGGGGGTAGAAGATCATGTTCACGTACAGCATGTATATGCAACTTGGAGTGAGCTATAGTATTTCGAAAGTAACAAGTATTAAACGGTTTCTCAGTGAATGAGACCTTTAAAGACTGTTATGTTTTTTTATAAGCTCATGAATGCCTCTTCATGAGATTCCCCCAGGGTCTGGAAACATTATGTTTCAATATCTGTGTACCATTTCTCGCCAGTAAGTAGTATAGGAATACTGTAGGCTACGTTCGGGAAAATAGACCATTCCTCTAATGGATTTTACCTGATTTTACACGCCGCTGAACAGAACACTTCAGTTACGTGCCTGGTGTAGCTTCCTGTAATATAGGCTAGCCTAAGCCTAGCTTGTACTCTTTTCATGCAAGCTAACGTGAAGAATATGAACATGCTATTTTGTAACAGACAGTTAGGTGGAAAAGTTTGTTTGTACTTACAGCCTGTGAGCTGGTGGTCGATCATCATGACGGTACAGAACCAGGTTTTCAGAACATCGATGCAAAACCACTTTCTAACTGTAGGCAGTGAGTGTGGTCGAAAATGATTGGAACACAGAACTAATGTTGCACTACTTCGGTGGTGGTGTTCCAACGATAAACCGAACCATTTCTCCCTCAACTCATGTTTCTAAGGCAAGACGTGCAACATTGATGTGTTATTGCCACACATAACACAGGCACGATTTTTTTTCCACCATGTTAGCAACTTGCTGTTAACTCCTACTTCACGACGGAGTATTAGGGCCACACATGAAGAGAAAAAAATATTTTTGCCATGGCTTAGATTAAACTCGACATGTTGACTTTAAAGTCGCCATGTAGACATTAAACTCGACATTTCGAGAATAAACTTGAAATATCATATCTACTTTATTCGACGCGGTCGATTTTTAAAGTCGACATGCTGACATTAAACTCGCAATAGGCCCTACTGTTTAAACATCAGTTTAAGCTATGTAGCCTACACTAATACACAATATGTTACATGAAAAATGGGCTTCAAATAGGTGTTATTTCAGATAGATTGCAGATATTCAGATAGATTGCGCCTTGTCTGTTAACTATAATTGCCGGCCATCGCGGAAGTGCTGTCTCGCGGTTATGGAAATACTATACCGCTTAGGCTAAATAGCTAGAAAAATATATGTATCCAATGATATAATGTTTCTATACAAAATGTTATTTCACTCTGTTTTACGTGATTAAGGCTACTGCACATCCAAATAACTGCCCTTCATGACCCACGGCGCCACTCTCCATAGGATAACATGGCAAAACTCATTTTTCTAAAACTGCTTTTCCATGTCTCACCTGCAACACGTGAGCCTATAGGAGGCTAGAAACACAGGTATAGCCTAAGCATATATACTATTTTGATCCTGTGAGAGAATATGTGTGCATGCACTTCATTTATGCACTTTGTGTGCATATGTGCAAGTAGGCTACTAGCCTACATGGGGTGGTCGGAGGACAGCTTCATTCGTCCCTCCATAGACATTCAGCAATGGGCTGTTTTGCATCCATTACAAACAAGCAACGGAAAGTCTAGGATTGGGGAGAGCGCCTAGTATGCCTCTAGTGCATAAGATGAAGTTGAACATTTAGATGCAACAACTAAATGTTTAGAACAACACTTTAATAATAGGCCTATAAATAAATAAACCGCTATGACGCTTAGGCTACTTTTGACCATTGCATTTATCGCCTGTAACTCATTGATAAGGACCTAACAGCAAAGTATTTGGCTGAGCAACGTAGGTTAATATGTTCTATGTTTTGTCCACATGATATAGGCCTATGTCTAATCATTGTTGCACTCGAACACTCTGAATCATTGTTGCACTTGTTGCATTGTTTCATCTGGTCCACCCTTTCAATCGTCTCCGAAATGGTCGTTCTCTCTCCAAACTAACTTTATTCTCAAAATGTTGAGTTTAAAGTCGACACGTCGAGATTAAAGTCGACATGATATTTCAACTTTATTCTCGAAATGTTGAGTTTAATGTCGACATGGCAACATTAAAGTCTATACGTCAAGATTAAAGTCGATATTACATTTCAACCCTAGCCGCAAAATCTTCCAGTCTTCCTGTAGGCGGTCACAAGCCAAGGTGGGCGAGGCCATGAATAATCAGTTTCCCTTCGGCCTCATTGGGAAGGGCTTTTTCTGATTCGCTTGTTTTTCCGTGTATTTTCTTTCATTGGCTAATGCGGGCAATGGGGGTAGAAGATCATGTTCACGTACAGCATGTATATGCAACTTGGAGTGAGCTATAGTATTTCGAAAGTAACAAGTATTAAACGGTTTCTCAGTGAATGAGACCTTTAAAGACTGTTATGTTTTTTTATAAGCTCATGAATGCCTCTTCATGAGATTCCCCCAGGGTCTGGAAACATTATGTTTCAATATCTGTGTACCATTTCTCGCCAGTAAGTAGTATAGGAATACTGTAGGCTACGTTCGGGAAAATAGACCATTCCTCTAATGGATTTTACCTGATTTTACACGTCGCGAACAGAACACTTCAGTTACGTGCCTGGTGTAGCTTCCTGTAATATAGGCTAGCCTAAGCCTAGCTTGTACTCTTTTCATGCAAGCTAACGTGAAGAATATGAACATGCTATTTTGTAACAGACAGTTAGGTGGAAAAGTTTGTTTGTACTTACAGCCTGTGAGCTGGTGGTCGATCATCATGACGGTACAGAACCAGGTTTTCAGAACATCGATGCAAAACCACTTTCTAACTGTAGGCAGTGAGTGTGGTCGAAATGATTGGAACACAGAACTAATGTTGCACTACTTCGGTGGTGGTGTTCCAACGATAAATCCGAACCATTTCTCCCTCAACTCATGTTTCTAAGGCAAGACGTGCAACATTGATGTGTTATTGCCACACATAACACAGGCAATTTTTTTTTTCCACCATGTTAGCAACTTGCTGTTAACTCCTACTTACGACGGAGTATTAGGGCCACACATGAAGAGAAAAAATATTTTTGCCATGGCGAGATTAAACTCGACATGTTGACTTTAAAGTCGCCATGTAGACATTAAACTCGACATTTCGAGAATAAACTTGAAATATCATATCTACTTTAATTCGACGGTGTCGACTTTAAAGTCGACATGCTGACATTAAACTCATAATAGGCCCTACTGTTTAAACATCAGTTTAAGCTATGTAGCCTACACTAATACACAATATGTTACATGAAAAATGGGCTTCAAATAGGTGTTATTTCAGATAGATTGCAGATATTCAGATAGATTGCGTCTTGTCTGTTAACTATAATTGCCGCCATCGTGAAGTGCTGTCTCATGGGTTATGGAAATACTATACCGTTTAGGCTAAATAGCTAGAAAAAAATATATGTATCCAATGATATAATGTTTCTATACAAAATGTTATTTCACTCTGTTTTACGTGATTAAGGCTACTGCACATCCAAATAACTGCCCTTCATGACCCACGGCGTCACTCTCCATAGGATAACATGGCAAAACTCATTTTTCTAAAACTGCTTTTCCATGTCTCACCTGCAACACGTAGCCTATAGGAGGCTAGAAACACAGGTATAGCCTAAGCATATATACTATTTTGATCCTGTGAGAGAATATGTGTGCATGCACTTCATTTATGCACTTTGTGTGCATATGTGCAAGTAGGCTACTAGCCTACATGGGGTGGTCGGAGGACAGCTTCATTCGTCCCTCCATAGACATTCAGCAATGGGCTGTTTTGCATCCATTACAAACAAGCAACGTGAAAGTCTAGGATTGGGAGAGCGCCTAGTATGCCTCTAGTGCATAAGCATGAAGTTGAACATTTAGATGCAACAACTAAATGTTTAGAACAACACTTTAATAATAGGCCTATAAATAAATAAACCGCTATGACGTTTAGGCTACTTTTGACCATTGCATTTATCGCCTGTAACTCCGTGATAAGGACCTAACAGCAAAGTATTTGGCTGAGCAACGTGGGTTAATATGTTCTATGTTTTGTCCACATGATATAGGCCTATGTCTAATCATTGTTGCACTCGAACACTCTGAATCATTGTTGCACTTGTTGCATTGTTTCATTCGGTCCACCCTTTCAATCGTCCCGGCGGTCGTTCTCTCTCCAAACTAACTTTATTCTCAAAATGTTGAGTTTAAAGTCGACACGCCGAGATTAAAGTCGACATGATATTTCAACTTTATTCTCGAATGTTGAGTTTAATGTCGACATGGCAACATTAAAGTCTATCACGTCAAGATTAAAGTCGATATTACATTTCAACCCTAGCCGCAAAATCTTCCAGTCTTCCTGTAGGCGGTCACAAGCCAAGGTGGGCGAGGCCATGAATAATCAGTTTCCCTTCGGCCTCATTGGGAAGGGCTTTTCTGATTCGCTTGTTTTTCCGTGTATTTTCTTTCATTGGCTAATGCGGGGCAATGGGGTAGAAGATCATGTTCATTACAGCATGTATATGCAACTTGGAGTGAGCTATAGTATTTCGAAAGTAACAAGTATTAAACGGTTTCTCAGTGAATGAGACCTTTAAAGACTGTTATGTTTTTATAAGCTCATGAATGCCTCTTCATGAGATTCCCCAGGGTCTGGAAACATTATGTTTCAATATCTGTGTACCATTTCTCGCCAGTAAGTAGTATAGGAATACTGTAGGCTACGTTCGGGGAAAATAGACCATTCCTCTAATGGATTTTACCTGATTTTACACGTCCGCTAACAGAACACTTCAGTTACGTGCCTGGTGTAGCTTCCTGTAATATAGGCTAGCCTAAGCCTAGCTTGTACTCTTTTCATGCAAGCTAACGTGAAGAATATGAACATGCTATTTTGTAACAGACAGTTAGGTGGAAAAGTTTGTTTGTACTTACAGCCTGTGAGCTGGTGGTCGATCATCATGACGGTACAGAACCAGGTTTTCAGAACATCGATGCAAAACCACTTTCTAACTGTAGGCAGTGAGTGTGGTCGAAATGATTGGAACACAGAACTAATGTTGCACTACTTCGGTGGTGGTGTTCCAACGATAAACCGAACCATTTCTCCCTCAACTCATGTTTCTAAGGCAAGACGTGCAACATTGATGTGTTATTGCCACACATAACACAGGCACGATTTTTTTTCCACCATGTTAGCAACTTGCTGTTAACTCCTACTTACGACGGAGTATTAGGGCCACACATGAAGAGAAAAAATATTTTTGCCATGGCGAGATTAAACTCGACATGTTGACTTTAAAGTCGCCATGTAGACATTAAACTTCGACATTTCGAGAATAAACTTGAAATATCATATCTACTTTAATCTCGACGGTCGACTTTAAAGTCGACATGCTGACATTAAACTCTTAATAGGCCCTACTGTTTAAACATCAGTTTAAGCTATGTAGCCTACACTAATACACAATATGTTACATGAAAAATGGGCTTCAAATAGGTGTTATTTCAGATAGATTGCAGATATTCAGATAGATTGCGTCTTGTCTGTTAACTATAATTGCCCGTCATCGTGAAGTGCTGTCTCGCCGGTTATGGAAATACTATACCGTTTAGGCTAAATAGCTAGAAAAATATATGTATCCAATGATATAATGTTTCTATACAAAATGTTATTTCACTCTGTTTTACGTGATTAAGGCTACTGCACATCCAAATAACTGCCCTTCATGACCCACGGGCGTCCTCTCCATAGGATAACATGGCAAAACTAATTTTTCTAAAACTGCTTTTCCATGTCTCACCTGCAACACGTAGCCTATAGGAGGCTAGAAACACAGGTATAGCCTAAGCATATATACTATTTTGATCCTGTGAGAGAATATGTGTGCATGCACTTCATTTATGCACTTTGTGTGCATATGTGCAAATAGGCTACTAGCCTACATGGGGTGGTCGGAGGACAGCTTCATTAGATCCCTCCATAGACATTCAGCAATGGGCTGTTTTGCATCCATTACAAACAAAGCAACGTGAAAGTCTAGGATTGGGGAGAGCCTAGTATGCCTCTAGTGCATAAGCATGAAGTTGAACATTTAGATGCAACAACTAAATGTTTAGAACAACACTTTAATAATAGGCCTATAAATAAATAAACCGCTATGACGTTTAGGCTACTTTTGACCATTGCATTTATCGCCTGTAACTCCGTGATAAGGACCTAACAGCAAAGTATTTGGCTGAGCAACGTAGGTTAATATGTTCTATGTTTTGTCCACATGATATAGGCCTATGTCTAATCATTGTTGCACTTTCGAACACTCTGAATCATTGTTGCACTTGTTGCATTGTTTCATTCGTCCCACCCTTTCAATCGTCCCCCCGGTCGTTCTCTCTCCAAACTAACTTTATTCTCAAAATGTTGAGTTTAAAGTCGACACGCCGAGATTAAAAGTCGACATGATATTTCAACTTTATTCTCGAAATGTTGAGTTTAATGTCGACATGGCAACATTAAAGTCTATACGTCAAGATTAAAGTCGATATTACATTTCAACCCTAGCCGCAAAATCTTCCAGTCTTCCTGTAGGCGGTCACAAGCCAAGGTGGGCGAGGCCATGAATAATCAGTTTCCCTTCGGCCTCATTGGGAAGGGCTTTTTCTGATTCGCTTGTTTTTCCGTGTATTTTCTTTCATTGGCTAATGCGGGCAATGGGGGTAGAAGATCATGTTCACATTACAGCATGTATATGCAACTTGGAGTGAGCTATAGTATTTGAGAAAGTAACAAGTATTAAACGGTTTCTCAGTGAATGAGACCTTTAAAGACTGTTATGTTTTTTATAAGCTCATGAATGCCTCTTCATGAGATTCCCCCAGGGTCTGGAAACATTATGTTTCAATATCTGTGTACCATTTCTCGCCAGTAAGTAGTATAGGAATACTGTAGGCTACGTTCGGGAAAATAGACCATTCCTCTAATGGATTTTACCTGATTTTACACGTCGCGAACAGAACACTTCAGTTACGTGCCTGGTGTAGCTTCCTGTAATATAGGCTAGCCTAAGCCTAGCTTGTACTCTTTTCATGCAAGCTAACGTGAAGAATATGAACATGCTATTTTGTAACAGACAGTTAGGTGGAAAAGTTTGTTTGTACTTACAGCCTGTGAGCTGGTGGTCGATCATCATGACGGTACAGAACCAGGTTTTCAGAACATCGATGCAAAACCACTTTCTAACTGTAGGCAGTGAGTGTGGTCGAAATGATTGGAACACAGAACTAATGTTGCACTACTTCGGTGGTGGTGTTCCAACGATAAATCCGAACCATTTCTCCCTCAACTCATGTTTCTAAGGCAAGACGTGCAACATTGATGTGTTATTGCCACACATAACACAGGCACGATTTTTTTTCCACCATGTTAGCAACTTGCTGTTAACTCCTACTTACGACGGAGTATTAGGGCCACACATGAAGAGAAAAAATATTTTTGCCATGGCGAGATTAAACTCGACATGTTGACTTTAAAGTTAGCCATGTAGACATTAAACTCGACATTTTCGAGAATAAACTTGAAATATCATATCTACTTTAATCTCGACGTGTCGACTTTAAAGTCGACATGCTGACATTAAACTCGCAATAGGCCCTACTGTTTAAACATCAGTTTAAGCTATGTAGCCTACACTAATACACAATATGTTACATGAAAAATGGGCTTCAAATAGGTGTTATTTCAGATAGATTGCAGATATTCAGATAGATTGCGTCTTGTCTGTTAACTATAATTGCCGTCATCGTGAAGTGCTGTCTCGCGGTTATGGAAATACTATACCGTTTAGGCTAAATAGCTAGAAAAATATATGTATCCAATGATATAATGTTTCTATACAAAATGTTATTTCACTCTGTTTTACGTGATTAAGGCTACTGCACATCCAAATAACTGCCCTTCATGACCCACGGGCGTCACTCTCCATAGGATAACATGGCAAAACTCATTTTTCTAAAACTGCTTTTCCATGTCTCACCTGCAATACGTAGCCTATAGGAGGCTAGAAACACAGGTATAGCCTAAGCATATATACTATTTTGATCCTGTGAGAGAATATGTGTGCATGCACTTCATTTATGCACTTTGTGTGCATATGTGCAAGTAGGCTACTAGCCTACATGGGGTGGTCGGGAGGACAGCTTCATTCGTCCCTCCATAGACATTCAGCAATGGGCTGTTTTGCATCCATTACAAACAAGCAACGTGAAAGTCTAGGATTGGGGAGAGCGCCTAGTATGCCTCTAGTGCATAAGCATGAAGTTGAACATTTAGATGCAACAACTAAATGTTTAGAACAACACTTTAATAATAGGCCTATAAATAAATAAACCGCTATGACGTTTAGGCTACTTTTGACCATTGCATTTATCGCCTGTAACTCCATTGATAAGGACCTAACAGCAAAGTATTTGGCTGAGCAACGTAGGTTAATATGTTCTATGTTTTGTCCACATGATATAGGCCTATGTCTAATCATTGTTGCACTCGAACACTCTGAATCATTGTTGCACTTGTTGCATTGTTTCATTCGTCCACCCTTTCAATCGTCCCGAGCGGTCGTTCTCTCTCCAAACTAACTTTATTCTCAAAATGTTGAGTTTAAAAGTCGACCGCGCCGAGATTAAAGTCGACATGATATTTCAACTTTATTCTCGAAATGTTGAGTTTAATGTCGACATGGCAACATTAAAGTCTATACGTCAAGATTAAAGTCGATATTACATTTCAACCCTAGCCGCAAAATCTTCCAGTCTTCCTGTAGGCGGTCACAAGCCAAGGTGGGCGAGGCCATGAATAATCAGTTTCCCTTCGGCCTCATTGGGAAGGGCTTTTTCTGATTCGCTTGTTTTTCCGTGTATTTTCTTTCATTGGCTAATGCGGGCAATGGGGGTAGAAGATCATGTTCACGTACAGCATGTATATGCAACTTGGAGTGAGCTATAGTATTTCGAAAGTAACAAGTATTAAACGGTTTCTCAGTGAATGAGACCTTTAAAGACTGTTATGTTTTTTTATAAGCTCATGAATGCCTCTTCATGAGATTCCCCCAGGGTCTGGAAACATTATGTTTCAATATCTGTGTACCATTTCTCGCCAGTGATAGCTGCTGAGACTCACTGCCATGAATGGCAGACAGCTTTAGAACAGCATTGTGGTCATAGCCACACATGGGGCCATTATTCTCATGTGTTTCTAGGAAGTTAAGGGGTTTGGTGCAGCTGTCTAGTGTTGTGTTTTAAAATAACTTTGCAGGCGATACAAGCACACACAGAGACACACAGACACACACACAGGCATACACACACATGGTTGACAAAAGATCACTTGAGCAATAATATTCATGTCTGAGACAGACCCCAGGGCTCCAATAAAAACGGAACACCTGCGCACATAGAGGACACACTCAGCGCTCTATGCCTATGAGATGTCGTGCACATTTGCACATAGAGGACACACTCAGCGCGAGGGGCAGCCGTGGCCCACTGGTTAGCACTCTGGACTTGTAACCGGAGGGTTGCCGGTTCGAGCCCCGACCAGTGGGCCGCGGCTGAAGTGCCCTTGAGCAAGGCACCTAACCCCTCACTGCTCCCCAAGCGCCGCCGTTGAAGTAGGCAGCTCACTGCGCCGGGATTAGTGTGTGCTTCACCTCGCTGTGTGCTGTTTGTGTTTCACTAATTCACCGATTGGGTTAAATGCAGAGACCAAATTTCACTCACGGGATCAAAAAAGTATATATATATATACTTATACTATATATATATATTTGCACATAGAGGACATACTCAGCGCTCTATGCCTATGAGATGTCGTGCACATTTGCACATAGAGGACACACTCAGCGCTCTATGCCTATGTGATGTCGTGCACATTTGCACATGGACGACACACTCAGCGCTTTATGCCTATGTGATGTCGTGCCACTAGTGTGGTGAACGGGACCGTGTGAACAGGAAGTTCTTGTGCAGAGGGAAACCGAACCCCCCTTCTCCCTTCCACCGCAGCGGTCTGTCAGCACAGAGACAGATCCTGTATCCCCTGGCAACCCTTCCTGGTCGCCGCGGCGCTGCGCGGTGTGATGGAGGGTTTGTCTGTGAGCTTATTATGGCTGATCCCCGCGGCACAGGTAATGACAGGACCATCAATACACCACAGGGCTCATATTTACAGCCCTGCATCGCTCCGCAATCCCCCTCTCCTGCCCTCCGTGCCCCCTCTCTCTATCACTCTCTTTTACCACCTTCTTTTATTGTGTTTTATTGTCTCTTAGCCTCACTGTCTTTTCTTCCTCCAAGTAGTGTTGTGCTCTCTGCCATGGGAAGACACAGATACAGACACAGACACACACAGACACACACACACGCGCACACACACACACACACACACACACATGCACAAAGACACAAGCACACACATCTCTCTATGAGGTCTGTGGTTTGAGGCGCAGCAGGTCGGTCCTATTCTGATCAGGTTATATGGGGCGAGAGTGCTCTTGTGGTCATTTTAGACAGCATTATGAACTGTTGGCGGTCTTGTTGGCTCCCAAACTCAATCAGAAGCTGCCCAGATTGCCTTCCTGGGGAGCGGCCTCTGAAATGCCTCTGAAATGCCTCTGAAAACACTTTTAACAGGGACAGCATGGCGGAGTGCAGAGCAAGCCACCGTGGACAGAGAGCAAGGGCAGGGATCGCTAATGCCCAGGAGGAACGATGGGTGGATGGGGGGATGGATTGATAGTTAGATAGACAGACAGGCAGACAGATAGATAGATAGGTAGACTGACAGACAGATAGATAGATATTTCCTGTATCCTTGGGAAAACCGAAACACTTCTTTGAATTCTCCTTTTTTTAAATTCTTTTTGACTTTGTTTAAGCTTTCACGCATTGCTCAAATATCAACAGCACGACTCACCTAACTGTACACAAAGCTATTCCATAGAGCTGCATCTCCTATCTACTGACTCACCTAAATGTACACATACTGTAGCTAATCTATAGAGCTGCGTTAACTGACTGAAGACAGCAACGACAGACCAAGCAATCAATATTCTTTCATCCTCTGTTTTCACACCCCTGCAGTCCAGTGGGTGGATTATTGATCAGAAACAAATCATAAACAAACACAGAAACACACACACACACACACACACACACACACACACACACTCACTCACACACACACACACACACACAAACCATCAAAGTTGAAAAATATATAGCGGAGTATGTAAAGCCAAGCTCAAGGTCAATCCTGGTGCTTCAGTTTCTATCATTCATTGTTATCTAATGTTACTAATTTATTACTAATTCAATACTATTAAAACCAACGTTTTCAATCCAATCTAACGATCCAATGTTTTCATCCAATGCGCAGTAAGACATTTCAGTGCAGATAAGGCGTTTATTCAATCAATTAGTGAGTTCACTGAGAATCAGACCCATGACCTTAGACCTCAACCTGTGGACCCATTAGTGAAACTGCTACGCCTAGCCGACACGAGTCTTGATCAGATAAACTGACACCCTCATTAGAGCCTAGTGGGCCTACTCTCCAGCTTTTCAGTACACAGACCGCCTAATGGAGCCATCTTAGCAATCCTCCATGCCCTACTGCTGTGTACTCATAAGAGAACACCACCATCTACACCAAAATAAACCTTCAGATCATGAAGAAACATCAAATGGGCGTAGATTTTTATGTGTTATTGTTGTCTATCAAACATGATAGACATTCAAAACATGTAATAAAAAAACAACTTAAAAAACTCTTCTTTTGAATATTCTTGTTTTGAATGTTCAGTGTTTCCCATCCAAAGAGCACCTCTTGAGTCGAGGAATCACTCCTTTTCAAAAAATGTTTTTTTTTTATGAGAAACAGACATGATTCGACAAGCCTCATCATCCTATGTCCAGAAAATAAACTATTTCCTTCCGATGTTAGTTTGCCTTACCTCCTATAGAAATAAAGACTTTCCTTCCGATGTTCTAGTTTGCCTTACCTCCTATAGAAATAAAGACTTTCTTTCCGATGTTATAGTTTGCCTTACCTCCTAAAGAAATAAACACTTTCTTTCTGATGTTATAGTTTGCCCTATCTCCTAAAGAAATAAACACTTTCTTTCCGATGTTATAGTTTGCCTTACCTCCTCGAACAGCTCCAGGCTGTAGGTGTTGTCGTCATCAGCGAAGTAGACGATGCCCGGTTGGCTGCTGTTGGGGCTGAAGGTCTCCCGTAGCCAGCGTAGTGCCAGGTTCCGCTGCATGGTTCCGCGGGGGATGCGCGGGTCCCGCGTGTCGCCCCGCAGCTTGTAGTTGCGCGGCGTCTCCACATTGAGGTGCGTGTAGTTGAGGCCTGTCTCTCGGAGCAGGTGCGCCACCAGCGGCGTCCGGCGCTGCGAGTCCTCCACCAGGATCCAGTGCAGGTTGGCCACGTGCAGGAAGGTGTTGGCCAGCCGCGTCAACTCTGCCTTCTGCACCGGCCGGCTGTAGGTGGGCGTGATCACGTGGATGGTGGGTAGCACGTCGGACCAGGGCGGCGGCCGCGTGTACACGTACTCGGTGCGCACCACCTCCACGATGTCCTTGTCCGGCGAGCAGTACTCCTTGGAATCGCCCACCGCGCCAGCCTCGCGGCGTCCGTCTGCACCGTCATCTGAACACAGGAAGAGGAAGAGGAGATGGAGGAGGAAGAGGAGGAGGGAAGAAAAAGAGGATGAATGGGAGGAGTAAGAGGGAGATGTGGAGGAGTAGGAGTGGGTGGAGGGGGAGGGGAGGATGAAGAAGAGGAGGAAGAGAAGGTGAGTGGAGAGGGGACGAGGTGGATGGAGGAAGAGTAGGAGGAGGAAGAGGAGGAGGAGAATTAAAGCGTTAGCACGCCCTCCTCTGGGGCTGCTCAGGTTTGTATTAATGTTCAGAAAGGACGCGTGAGAGCAAGAGAGAGAGAGAGGAGAGAGAGAGAGAGAGAGAGAGCAGAGACGGGAGAGGGGAGAGGAGTAGCTACCTGCGAGGCGGTGGCGGTGGATGGCTAGCCGCTCGGGAATGATAAAGAAGTCTCTGACTAGGTGGTGACAAGCTGAAAGAGGTGAGAGCAGCACGGTAAGACTGAGGGGGGGGATTAGGCTGAACAGGCATGGGGGCTCAGTAGGAACCACACAAGGCTGCTCCAAGGGGCTCAATTGGAAGATCATGGAATAAGATTCCAGTTTGTTCCGTTTGTATATCAGGCCAGTATTGCCCCTGGAAACAGCCCGCATGCATCTGCTGTTAAGACTGCCAAGGCCACTGTCAGCATGCTGGAATCTGGAAGATGTGTTAAGACTGGGTCTCAGAGAGAAGCTCTTGGATGTGCTTGGACTTCTTGAAATGTGACCCTGAAAGGCGAAACCAGTCGCTTTGCGCACAGTGCTATTTTGAGAAAATCCACGATAAACAAACGTACGGGTTAAAATGTTGAATTTCACGTTTTCACACAATTCAACAGTATACAGTATAAATTAAATAAATTTCACGGAAAAACATACGTTTTGACTGTTTAACCCTCTCTGTAATAACAGTGCACTCACACTACCGCACGTGACAATTTGGTGATTTTCTCATCTTCTGGAGTATGCCGTATTGTGACAGGAGAACCATGCCAATTTTGGATGCGGTTATCTTAGCGATACTTTTTTCAATACCCTCGATGTACATATCGTTGGAAAGCTTAGTTTATGGCCGTTCATGTGAGCACAATATCTTAATTTTGTAAATTTTACCGAAGCGACTGGTTTCGGTGGTCTTGTGGTCTTGCGGGTATCCTTAGAGACAGAAGTGGTGTTAAACTTCTGATTTGTGACTTGCTCACTCATACCTGTCCCTGTTTGCATACTACAGCCACAGTAAAACACCTGGCACTGATTTGCATACTACAGTCACAGTAAAACACCTGGCACTCATTTGCATACTACAATCACAGTAAAAAACCTGACACTCGTTTGCAGACATTACCTCAGTATGTCAGTATATAAACAGCAGGCAGCGTATTTTCAAGAAAGCCAATCTACTGACTGACACGCATGGGCAATCTACTGGCTGACACACATGGGCAATCTACTGGCTGACATGCACGGGCAATCTACTAGCTGACACACATGGGCATGACAGAGGGAGGAATACAAAAGTGAACTCTTTTGTTTAGTATCCAGAGATTTCACTGGAAACTATGTAATGTGTCTGAAAGCTGCTAATTGACCAATCTCCTGAGTACAGTGGCTTCTTCACTCTGGAGGCACTAAGAAGGTGAGAGTTGCAGTCTCTCCACCCCAGATGGAAACAGCCTCCTGACAAACGTAATCTTACTTGTTTCCTATCAGTCATGCCTGCCTGTTTGCCATCTGACATCTGAACAGGCACTGCGAGAAAGCTACAGGAGAAGCAAACAAAAGCCAGCTGACAGATTTGATTTGTGTAAAACAGCACCATTCACGATTCTTGGCTCACAGTGGTAGCCACGCTGACAGGGTAAGAAAAGACCCTGACTTAGCAGTGTTACCCCAACAAATCGCAGGACTGTATCAGTTTGATAGCTGACGCTCTGGCACCTCAGCCATCAGAACAACAGACAAGCCTCCAGTGTCACCAGCACCATACCTGATTGACCCGGTCGGGTCCGAGCCAGAATCCGCTATCTGGGTCGGTTTTGTCAGAGACTTTCTAATGAGGAGACACAGCACTCAAAAAATCCTCCATAGAAATACATGGGGCAGGTTTGTAACGCCAATATGGCCGTTGCCTACACATATCACACCCCTTCCTCGACAAAACGTCGACATGTGAATACATTGAGCCAATCATGTGGTGTGATGTAAATATGCTGAGCCAATCATATGGTGTGTTGTGAAGACATTGTGCCAATCATGTGTTGTGAACTCGCCGCTGGAGCAAGATTGGTGTTGTTAAGCCTTACGCACGCGCATTTCTGCCGAATAGGATGCCCGATGAGTTCCCAAAAAGCGTTGCAATATGGCCGCAGAGTGGAGGGACTTGCCTAAAAGGACTTTGGTTTTGTCCAGTGTGAGAACGTTGCGCTCAGCGTCTGAGGTAGCCCCCTCTGGGCCCGTCTGCAGCTTGTTTGCAATCCTCTTGTTACTCTGTCCATCTGATTAAAAGGCAGCAGAGATGGATCTCATCCTTTCTCTCTGTCTCTCTCATCCCTCCCCCTCTCTCTCTCTTTCTCGGAGAATGCTAAACACATCAACACAAACAGGGCCCTCACAGGCAGACGAAAGACCATCTCAATTATGGACGTCTGAGTTTCTCG
The DNA here is from genome assembly GCF_017589495.1 of Alosa alosa. Taxonomy (NCBI): domain Eukaryota; kingdom Metazoa; phylum Chordata; class Actinopteri; order Clupeiformes; family Clupeidae; genus Alosa; species Alosa alosa. The sequence continues at coordinate 27,998,275 of NC_063203.1, forward strand.
CCCTGTGAGTGTGCGGGCTGGAAACAGATTGGCTGACCCCATTTAGCCTTAGTTGTTTCAGGCGTTAGCCACATCTGCGCACCAGAGTAGAAAACAATCCTGTTTATTAGGATGCATCCGTGGAGCCTACTGGGGTAGCTCTTAACAGGAACAGTGACTCATGCAACACCGCTGTTCTCTGGCTGTGCAGAGTGGCAAGTGTGTCGTATAAAGGTCATCTGCCTGTGTTTTTCACAGAGACCCAGCATGTTAGATTTAATGTGAAAGAAGAGGAGTTAAAGGACTGATCAGGAAGTGTCTCTCTGTGCCATTAGTCATGTCAGCTAGATCTCAACAAAAACAACACTATTCACCACTTGTCTCATTGTTGCATGTTGTCATCTGAAGACCTCTACGTGTACCTACTTTACAGTAGCTACTTGACTCTGCCCACACTGCTGTGGTAAGTGAATGAAATTATGCCCCCACCCCAAAAAAAAACAAAACAACAACCTGTTTTTGAGGTTCTGGTTAAAAACTATGTTGATTTTGGGACAGGGATAGGACAAAGGATAGGACAAGTTCTTAGTGTGTGTGAGTGTGGGTGTGTGGGTGCGCAGCATGCATGTGTGTGTGTGTGCTGTGTGGCGCAGTGCATATGTGTGTGTGTGTGCCTTGTAGCGTGTGCATGTGTGTGTGTGTGTCTGTGTGTGTGTGTGTGCGTGCGTGTGCGTGCATGTGTGTGTGTGTATGTATGTATTTGTTTATGGTTGTGTGTGTGTGTGTGCGTGCGTGTGTGAGTGTGTGCATGTTTGTACGTGTGTGTGTGTGTGTGTACGTGTGTGTGTGTGTGCGTGCGTGTGTGCACGTTTGTACACGTGTGTGTGTGTTTCCTTGTGTGTGTGTGTGTGTGTGTGTACGTGTGTGTGAGTGTTTCTGTGTAAGAGAGGAAAGCAGAGGGCATTGTGTGTATGTACCCTTGCGAATGGCCAGCAGGGGTGCAATGGCGTTCTGGTGCCAGACAGTGATGAGCAGTGTCCACGGCAACACGATCAACACGATGGCAAGAATGTCTCTTCTCTTCGGCATCTCCAGGGTTAGGGTTGTGCCTCGTCATTACCTGCCACCACACACACACACCCCGAGAGAGAGAGAGAGAGAGAGAGAGAGAGAGAGAGAGAGAGAGAGAGAGAGAGAGAGATGTTTTACTTCAATATTCCATTTATTGGAACATGTGTATTGGTTACATTTAAATGTTGCATTAAAAACATTTACTGTTATTGGTTTCTAAAACAGGAGAGAGAGAGAGAGAGAAAGAGAAAGAGCAAGAGCTGGAGGGACATAGTGTACACAAGAAAGAGAGGGAGGGAGAGAGCGAGCAGACATTATGAAAAAGAGGAAGGAGAGATAACAGAGAGAGGGACGGAGAGAGAGAAAGAGAAAGAGAGAGAGAGAAAGAAAGAGCGAGCTAGGGGACCATGCGTGTGCCTGCCCGCCCTCTAAAGCACTCTAAAGTGGGTCATCAGTGAATGATTTCAACCTGGCTTAGTAAAACATGACGCCAGAGACACAAAAAGTGGGAGAGAAGTGGGCTTTGAACAGGAAGAAAGAAAATGATCTGAGGAAATGATTAGGGTAAAATGGAGGACAGAAAAAGGATGTTAGAGAGCAAGGAGAATGAATGTGTGTGTGCATGTGTGTGTGTGTGTGTGTGTGCGCGCACGCGTATCTTTTTTTATGTGTGTGTGTGAGTGAGAGACAACTGCTTCTAAAAAAATAGTATTGTTCAAATGTGTGTGTGTGCGTGTGTGTGTGTGTGTGAGGGAGAGAAAGAAAGAGAGACAGAGAGCGAGAGAGAGAGAAAGAGAGAGAAAGGAGGAAGAAACTGCTGCCAAAAAAGCAGCAGTGCTTTAGGTTCCTTCTGGACTTGTTGTTCAGAATAATAGCACACGTCAATTCAGTTTATTTGTCTCCACACAGAAACGCTTCATTTAGAAAGCCTGTGAACAGCCAAAAAGCTCCTTCCTCCAGAATGTCAGGGTGTCCCAGGCAACAGGAAACAACCAACAAACATCCCCTTATTGAAAAAAGATTACTCTGACTCTGACAAACTGCAGACTATATATAAGGGCCAGTTCACACAGATCTAATGACAGGAGACACTATGGCTTTAAGAGTGTTTACATGGACAGTCTTTTTGTCATTCCAATTAAACTATTCGGTAACACTTTATAATAAGGTGCCATAATAAGTAGCAAACTAGTCATTACCCTTTTTTAATATTTGTTAATTGTCACTAAAATATCTATTTGGCACAAATTAATAGTTTTTTCGTGATTAATTAAATATTAGTTGTTTGCATAAAATCTGTACGTTAATGTTTTAACAAATAGAAAACAATCTATTAACTAATATTGTATTACAGTAATATTTGTTCGTTTTTTTCAATTGCTAACAAGCGCTTACCCATACTTCAGATATTTTTTCTAAACTCTTAACACAGACTCACACTTACAAAACACAATTGGCCAAATGGATCATTTTCTTCACAAAAACACATTTTGTTAAATATATACTAATACATCTTTCTCTGCACACACTAACTTTACCAAAACACTGGAAATCTGACTCAAAATCAAATTATTCTGTCAAAGAATAACACTTGTTTTCACTTCACAAGGTACATGCAGTCAATCAAAGTATACCAGGTTTCAAAATACTGGCTATTGTTGAGATTACAAAAACTGCATAGATTTTTATGTTTCAGTTTTACAGGTATTTGCATGCAAAACATGCAATCCACCGTTTTTACACTAAATTTCTTGGTTGGAAACTGTATCTCCACATGTGATGTTCACATTCAAAAGCATTCCAGTAAATTCCAGCCCTCTAAGTCACTTGATATCACTTAGAAACACAACTGAGCCCTAGTACCAGGTCTTATGAAGCAAAAGTAGATCAATATAGAATGAAAATATGAGTGCTTTAGACCATTATTTGCCAAGGTATGCTCATGCATTTTGTAAAACGAGGGCATTTTGGATCAAATTAAATTGAGACGTAGTAAAATTAATCTGAGAATGTAAATCACTATACAGATTGTACATGAAAAAAGTTGTCATTTTTGGATTCCCAAAAGCTTTCAAATGGTGTATAACATTACTATGCTACATAGCAATATGGTGCATACAATGGTGCATACAATTGATTTAGTTGGGGGTAGGTGGGGGAGGGGGGTAACCTCCCACCGGCGGGACACTGAAGATTTATAAATATTAGTCAGAGGATGAAGGGACTGAGACCAAAACTGGCTTATCACATGTATTTAGGCTGGCGTACATAAAACAGCATCTGCACAAGCAAAATAAAAAGAAGTACATAAGCTATTGTGTCAACATTGTTCATGTCATTAGCTTTGTCTGTCTGTGTATATTACTAATCTGTGTAGATATAATATTACAATTAGGGCTGGGATAAACGATTATCTTTTAAATGATTAATCTAGCGATTATTTTTTCGATGCATCGATTAATCTAACGATTCATTTTTTTAGTCCGATTCGATTTCGATTCGATTTGATTATCGATTATCTCCCAATTATTTCACTAATAGCAACTTATACATGTTTATTTACATATATGAATGAAAAACATGAATTCTTTAACATTGCAATATATGTTTATTGCTCTTAAGATTCCAAAATAAAAGACTATACAAGTGCAAAGTAATGCATTCTTAGTCAGAGGTAGCATTCAATAAAGTTCAGTAGTGTATGTCTAATTGAGTGCCTGTCATTTTTAAGACGTTCGTGTGGGAATCCTTGCAATTAACATTAACACAGTTAAAAGACTGCTGATGTGTGGATGCAATTCATAACGTAGTTAGTTCAAATAACGGTTCGTACTTCTCCTTTGGACAAGCACTTTTGAGTCTTGGAAAACACTTTTCCATTTACATCGGGATTTTTTGCAAACATTCAGAGTCAATACAATGAGCCTGAGTAACGAATACAAGCAGCTGCAAGTAAGCATGCTAAACTTGACATCCAAAAAGTATTGTAACGTTAGCTTTGAAATACTGCTTGATTGCATACTGTAACTTAACTTAGTTTAGTCTCCTCAATGTACTATGTTGTGATAAGACCTTAACAGAGTTTACCTTAACTTTAATGCTGCATTTTTTAACAAATTTGCGCAGCATGGTCACGATGCTAAGCGGATTTAATAGCAATTTAGCCCACTGTGTTCTATGCAGTGCTTCTATGTGGCAACAACAATCCTTCAACAATCGTGAATAATTTGTTAAATGCACATGCAGAGGAGGAGCAGCGGGCTCGTTACGAGAGAGAGGGGGCGGGGCGAGGAAAGGCTGTGTGAGTAAAAAGTGCAGCTCAATGAAATTATCTTATCTTTAATTTAAATAGTAGGACTATAACATAGACATATAACATCAATGTGCGGTTTTGATTTCGTGGTGCCCAGCCACAGATTAGTCAACGTATGGAAAACACTGAAGGTGTAAAAATAAAAATATTTAGCAGCACATGAATCGACGCTCATATTTTGCGTCAACGTATTTTTTGCGTCGACGTCATCGATCACGTCGACGCGTTGTCCCAGCCCTAATTACAATCTGTCTGTGTATATTACTATATTACTAATATATTAATTAAGCTTAACCAACTTTATCATAAGGGGCCCCACACTGATAGCTATATATTACTAATATATGAATTACTGTAATCTTAACCAACTTTATTGTAATGGTCCTATGAGGAGTGGTTTATATTGGGATAGGCAGAAGCACAGTTTAATAACAATTAGTTAAATAATAATATATCATTCACTTTTATATTAATATATAATTTGTAAATAAACATTTAACATTTAAATGATGTAAGATAAAACTGTTAATTAGTGCCAAAAAGACATTTAGACAATATTAGTTAATCGATTGTTTTCTATTAGTTAAAACATTAATGTACAGATTTTATGCAAACAACTAATATTTAATTAATGATGAACAAAACTATTAACTTGTGCCAAATAGATATTTTAGTAACAATTAACAAATATTAACAACGGATTAGGTAATGACTAGTTTGCTATTTATTATGGAACCTTTATTGCGTTACCAACTGTTCAGATTGAAAAATGTATGCCGTCTGTTTACATGGGGTACATTCTATTCAGCCGGTAGAACGTACCCCAAACATCACTTGTTTATCTGTCATATGAACTAGTTGCCTGATTAAAACATACCTGGCAAAAAGAGCAAAGGGGACATATTGTGCAGTTGTAAAACTTTCTTTACAGCAAATTATGTGAAAGCACAAGACAAAAAGAGTGGCGAGCAAACAGAGTTTGAGTTGAAAGTGAATTTAAACACACTTGATTGGTGTGTGCGTGGTGTGCATCTGAAGATTACCTATGGTTATAAACACTTCATGTTCTCAGACACTTCAGACGTGGTCAGTCGGAGAAGAGGCCTGGCCGGGAACGGGCTGGGCAGTGCGGGCGTCCTGCACATCTCAACACAGGGACAGCAGCAACCTGCAACACAGAGAGGATATGACCACTCACGTCAGCGCCGCTACACACATCTCAACACAGAGAGGAGGTGACCACTCACGTCAGCTATGTACGCAGTTAACACATAGAGGATATGACCACTCACGTCAGCGCCGCTACACACATCTCAACACAGAGAGGAGTTGACCACTCACGTCAGCTATGTACGCAGTTAACACAGAGAGGATATGACCACTTACGTCAGCTCCGCTACACACATCTTAACACAGTCGACACAGAGAGGAAGAAACCGCGCACGTCGACTCCACTACACACATCTCAACACAGAGAGGAGATGACCACTCACGTCAGTTACACATTAGTCTCACAGAGAGGTCCAATCACATCAGCTAGTGACTGGTGCCACAGAGAGGTCCAATCACATCAGCTAGGTACTGGTGCCACAGAGAGGTCCAATCACATCAGCTAGGTACTGGTGCCACAGAGAGGCTCAAACAGGTCAGCTATGCACTTGTCTCACAAAGATGCTCAAACAGGTCAGCTAAGCACTAGTCTCACAGAGACGCTCAAACAGGTCAGCTATGCACTAGTCTCACAATACGCTCAAACAGGTCAGCTATGCACTAGTCTCACAATACGCTCAAACAGGTCAGCTATGCACTAGTCTCACAATACGCTCAAACAGGTCAGCCACGCGCTAGTCTCACAGAGAGTTCCAATCACATCAGCCACGCACTAGTCTCACAGAGACGCTCAAACAGGTCAGCCACGCGCTAGTCTCACTGGTCTACTGGTGCCACAGAGAAGGAAGGGAAGAGCGCTGACATCACTAGGCTCCCAGGGGCCGGCGTGTCTTTGGAGAAGTCACAGTGTGGAGAGTGCATGCTACGTCAGCACACCAGCATGTACACTGAGAGTTGGCTGAAAGTCTTAAATGCACTTAGATAACCAAATAACCACTATTATTTAAAGCAACACCAAAGCGTTTTTGGTAACACTCCATAATAAGGTGCCATAATAAATAGCAAACTAGTAATTACCTAACCCTTTGTTAATATTTGTTAATTGTTACTAAAATATCTATTTGGCACAAGTCAATAGTTTTTTCATCATTAATTAAATATTAGTTGTTTGCATAAAATCTGTATGTTAATGTTTTAACAAATCTATTAACTAATATTGTATTAATATTTGTTAATAATATTTGTTAACTAAATGTCTTTTTGGCACTAATTAACAGTTATGTCTTACATCATTTAAATGTTAAATGTTTATTTACAAACTATATGTTAATAGAAAAGTTAATGACATATTATTATTTAACTAATTGTTATTCAACTGTGCTTCTGCCTATCCCAATATGAACCACTGCCCATAGGACCCTTACAATAAAGTTTAAGCTTAATTAATATATTAGTAGTACATAGCTATAAGCGTGGAGCACCTTATAATAAAGTTGGTTACGCTTAATTAATATATTAGTAATATATAACTATCAGTATGGGGGACCCTTATAATAAAGTTGGTTAAGCTTAATTGATATATTAGTAGTATATAGCTATCAGGGTGGGGCCCCTTATAATAAAGTTGGTTAAGCTTAATTAATATATTAGTAATATATAACTATCAGTATGGAGGACCCTTATAATAAAGTTGGTTAAGTTTAATTAATATATTAGTAGTATATAGCTATCAGCGTGGGGCCCCTTATAATAAAGTTGGTTAAGCTTAATTAATATATTAGTAATATATAACTATCAGTATGGGGGACCCTTATAATAAAGTTGGTTAAGCATTATTAATATATTAGTAATATATAACTATGCATATAGTCGGTTAAGACGTTCGGAAAGGTTACCGCCCCCCATGAGGGGGAAAACATGCTAACACCACACAATGGAAGTCAATGGGCGAACTCGCTAGCAGTTAGACTTTATACATTAGTTTTACATTCAGGTGGAGTTCTGCTTGTTTCTGAACACAATGATTTGAAGGAATTGTATTTACTTAACTGTCCTGTGTATGCCAACAACCTAATTCCCCTCGATTGCCCAATGTTGATGACAAATTTCTCTGGAAGCTATATTTGATGGTACCGTCATTAGGTTGCTAACTAGCTATCTTTATATCGTCAGTGTAACATATCCAACTGGTACACATTACTTGTTAAAACTATTCCCACGGACATTGTAGGGAATGTCATTCTTGTGAGAATAAATTAAGATGCAACTTATGAGTATGTGGTGTTATGGCAATAGGCTTAGCTTGCTAAACCGAGCTACACAGTCCGGCCATTGAAAGCAGTTCTACAATGAGTACACTTGAGAGAATTCTGGCAGTTTAACTGGAATTAGCAAAATGAGGGAACTTAATGTTACCCTTAACCTCGTTGGTGCACAGATAACTCTCAGTTCAAACGTGTTTGTGCCATTTATTGATGTATGCTAAAAGATTTAATCTTTTTAAAGGTGTTTTCTGTGCTCATGCCGGTGCACCTCCATTAGATTACATGCAATCAAAACGAACATTTTCCCCCTTGGGGGCGTTTCAGCCACGGTAACCACGATTATGACTAGATGCCGACTGTATGTATTAGTCAGACAGTGAAGGGACTGAGACCAAAACTGGCTTATCACATGTATTCCTTTATAGGAAAAGTTAAAACAAAACATGCCTTCAGGCACTGGCATACATAAAACAGCATCTGCACAAGCAAAATAAAAAGAAGTAGTTGAATGGGCTATATTACATGCATCATTCCTATACCATCACTGTTAGGGGACATGGAATGTACAGGTGCACAAAACGACAGTTAATCAATATTCTGAGACTCACTAAATATTCACAGATGTAGACCATACGGACATAAACATAATGCTAAACTAAATGTACATTAATTTCCTGCTCAGGGATTAAAGTGAAAAAAAATCGTTTGACTGAACTTTTTTCAGGCCATAAGTCATACGTTGTTCATATCTACCTATAGAGATAGCACCCCTTTTGCGGTCGCGACCTATTGGTTTTTAATGTACATAAAGATACAAACAGCAAAGTAAAGGGAGTATTAAGCCTTATTCACACGGGCTGCCATTGTTTAAACCAAAACGAGGCTACAGGGTACACTTACTATATAATTAATGCCACCTACAGGTGAATGCATAGAACATAACAATCCTATGGTTTGTGTACCCTGTAGCCTCATTTTAGCCGCCAATGGCGGCCATGTGAATAAGGCGAATTGAGAGTGTTCTTGATTGAGATTGAGTTTTCCTGATGAACAAAAATATATTTTAGTAGCATCCCTGACCATTGCTGATTAGCCATTGCTGTTCTTTTCTACTGCAGAAAGGCTTTAACACACTCTTATTTAATTACTTCAGACCAAAAGTGTTTAAAGGGGAGATTTTTTCTTGTTAATATGCAATTCAACACCAAGTAAAAGCAAACCCCTGGCACTTTAATTTCTTTACACCATGGCTTGTTAGTTCTCCCCCGTTTCTAACAGCTGCCCATCTCCATTTATTTTTTAACTTTTGACACCTGCCTTCCTTTAGTAACAACGCATCCATGACAGCTATAGTGGCCATGCCAAATAGACGCACACAAATCATGACGCTAATATGCTAGGTTCTGGTAGGCCTACTGGTTATGGTTTTGTGCTATAAATTAATAATATTTTATAGCAAAGTTTTAAGTTGACTATTTTATTTGTATGGTTATTTTTTGTCAACATACACTCACAACCTACTGTCGTTAAAAGTGAGGCCTAAGCAAAATAGGCTACAAGGCTGTCTGTGCGTCACAAACAGACTGACCCCCTTACTCAAAAGTTCGCGATGATGACAGTGATATTATTATTATTTTTTATGCTAACACGCTCAGTCAAAACCTTCCGTCACAAATTGTGAAAAAAATTGTTGTACATGTCATAACAGACGGGAAAATAAAGTGCATAGGCTACGGTTTATATTGCGTCGCTTTACACATAATGTTAGTTGCATTGATTAAAAACTGTAACAATAATAGTAGCCTACATCGGGTGGCATAGCAGGCTATCTGTTCAAGTCATAGGTGACACCCAAAATGAGTGACCTCCCCTGACAAGAGTTCGCAATAGTAAGAAATTGTCTACATTGATGCACGGAAAGAACACAGCCTACGCTTCTTCTTCGAATTCGCACATAGAGCTCACAATATCCTATCCAAAAAAGTTAAACGGATTGGCCAACCTCATCAGCTGTCTCTAATGTGTCACTATAATCCAACTTTTAGACCGTTATAGTCCTCCATACGTGTTCTTTTTTTTTAGGCAAACGCCCGAGACAAGTTGGTAGCTACAACATAAACAAAGCGAAACTCATGGCTGACGTAGGCTATCTTCTTGAGCGGTCACTGATTGAGACACAGAAAGTTCTCAAGAACACTATTAGGTCTTTAAACATTTACCATCACACACATTAATTCATCGGACCTAATATTTGTAGTTGCCTTAAAAAAGGAAAAGTAAAGGTGATAGCGCCCCCCCCCCCCTCCTATTTTTTTTCTCATCGGATCTGCATCGATTTCAAATATGACATTTCTAAAAACAAATTGACGGAAATCCGTCCTACGACGGAGAACTTTAATCCTTGAGCCTGCTAGACTGAATTGCACTTTCCATGCACACCAGTGGTGGCCAGTGGTTAAAAAAATAACGGAGGAAGGAATGTCCGCTTGATTGGTGTTAGTGGCAGATATGAGGTTGTGATGGTGTTGGTGGCATATGTGAACAATAGAGTATGTAGGCCGCCTACCCAGACACATTTATAGCAGCAGTATGTACTATGTAGCATTTTAACTGGCAATGTTCTGCAATAAATGCTGTTCTGCAATAAATGCTGTTCTGACATTCTCAGGGGGGGTCTGACCTAAGGAGCTAGGCTAGCATGCAGCAGCCAGAAAAGTTGTGGGTTCAATTCTTGGCTTCCACCATTGTGCATTTGAGCAAGGCACTTAACCCCAAATTCCTCCGGGGACAATGCACTTTGTAATATAATTTAAATATATAAGTCACTTTGGATAATAGTGCTAAATTAATAAATGTAAATGTAAATAAATGTAAATTGAGGTCTGAGAAGTCAGGGAAGATATGTAGGTCTAGTTATGAAATACTGTTTTCCAGGTGCAAAATTATGGAAAGTCTGGAGGTTTTGCTCAATGTAATACATTGGCAGAAAAGTCTATTATACTAAAATTAGACACTTGTTTTATAAAACCATATAACTATTTACCATTGTGTTTCTGAACACAATGATTTGAAGGAATTGTATTTACTTAACTGTCAAAAATGTTTGATCACCAAATGAACTGTCTACTTATGTGACAGGCCAGCAGTAGGCTATAGCTGATTGTTTTCTGTGCTAACGTTACCAGTTAGCCATGAGTATTTGTCTGACTATGTAGCATTCAGTAGCCTACACTAGCCTTACCATCTTGTTTTGGAATATGAATTTTTGGAACTGGTCTTCCTGCTTTGATCCTAACCTTCACAGTGTATTTGACTGAAATAAGATTTGAGATTGTCCTCTGATTCCATTGTAGGCCCTACTGTTTATTTCACGAGCAAAAAACAAGCTTTCCATTCAACACAAGATTCTTAGCTGTATGACTGCAGATAACGTTCTTGCACCGTTGCCGCTAAAAACAGCACCCCCTATCGCAATTGAAAATTGCTGTATGGAGGAGCTTCCTCCCTTGGCCATTGAAAACGACGTGATTCACGAGCCGCTGGGGTCCGAGGCGTTTATAATGGACTTCAATGAGGGGCTTGAGGAGGAAGCTCCTCCATACAGTAATTTTCAATTGCGATAGGGGGTGCTGTTGGCATTTTGACCTAGGGGAACGATTTTGTTCATTCAAAGTGTTAAAAATAGTAATATTAACAGTCATTTATCAGATTAGTAATTCACTTTATATATTTTTTATTGTTCTCTGAAATTTTAGGGAGGGTGTTCCTCCCTTTCCTCAATGAAGGAGCCTCCTCAAACTAAACTACACTGAATGCATGGAAAGTTGCTAGCGGAGCTTACAGCTAGTCACTTACAGTGTGTATGAACTCGTGGTCATAATGAAAACATTAATAAACGTTGTCTAAGTTGCTAGAATTGCACCCAAATCCTAACAATACATGTAAAGTAATATAATACAGGTGATATATCGAAGTTTTCAACTTAAACAGCATTTTACAGTTACAAAATTAAAACAAAGTGGGGAGTGCTTTACATAGTCAACTTACCCAATGCAAAGCAACCGCTTCGAGTTCTGATCGGGTACGGCAACAATACAAGGACAAAACACCGTTTCTCCAAAGGGGGCTCTAAAACACCAATCTCGATTAAGCTGCTTAATTACGGCGAAAATCACATACAAACACTAAACTACATTTCTAACTCTGTTACACCCACCTCCCCTGAATTTCACCAAATTCGAGCAGCAACCAAATAGTACTTCCAAAGGCAAAAAGTACACTACTTTCAAACACTAGACAGAGGGTCACCAATTACAGGACAGCCAACCACAAAGGTATCCAATAAGGATGAAGTGGAAGAAGAGGTGCACAAACTCTCGCACAACCAACCACTGACCGTAGGGTGCCTTATACACCCCACAAGACCATAAAGCCATAAACCATAAATTCCATAAATTCTCCATAAAGCTAATCAGAAAAGCTTGGACCACATAACCATGTTACCAAACATGTGTATGACCTCAACTAGATGTCTAATCATGAAAAACCCGAAACACTGGCCTGCAGATACCCTGCATAGACGGATGTGTGTGAACAATATCTTGTCTTGACATAGTTTGAATCAGTCTGTCAACTGGCTTGAGAATGCGACCAAATCTAGACCTGAACTGTGCGGATGTACTAGGATTTTCAGACTGAGACATAAACTGTGTCAACATTGTTCATTTCATTAGCTTTGTCTGTCTGTGTATATTACTAATTTGTGTATATATAGTATTATAATCTGTCTGTGTATATAACTATATTACTAATATATTAAGCTTAACCAACTTTATTATAAGGGCCCCACCACACTGATAGCTATATATTACTAATATATTAATTAAGCTTAACCAACTTTATTGTAAGGGTCCTATGAGGAGTGGTTCATAATGGAATAGGCAGAAGCACAGTTTAATAACAGATAAATAATAATATGTCATTGGCTTTTACATTAACATATAGTTTGTAAATAACATTTAACATTTAAATGATGTAAGAAATAACTGTTAGTTAGTGCCAAAAACACATTTAGTTAAATATTAACAAATATTAATGCAATATTAGTTAATAGATTTGTTAAAACATTAACATACAGATTTTATGCAAACAACTAATATTTAATTAATGATGAAGAAACTATTAACTTGTGCCAAATAGATATTTTAGTAACAATTAACAAATATTAACAAAGGGTTAGGAAATTACTAGTTTGCTATTTATTATGGCACCTTATTATGGAGTGTTACCTTTGATGCAAACAACATTTGTGAACATGTCAGATAGACCTTGTTGGTTCTTGGTTGACGCTGTTGAAATGAAGTAAAGTTGAAGCCAGAAATAACTGAATTCTTAAACAGTAATGCTTAACTTCCATATTTCACAGTACATTTACAATCCAAGTTGCTCTTTAAATCCAAATGCGACTGGTTTATGTAAACCATTCAAATGCCAGCAATGCTGTACTCATTCCAACCCATATTTAGCCCATGTCCACCATCACTGTTATGTGTGCCTATTCGCTTCACTTTAGCCATTCAAAGGCAAGAACACAGAATGCGTCCAACTCATACATGCAGTAGAAGCCCAAGGTCGGTTTATCGTGAAGTGAAGTATGGCAGTGTGATAATGTGTGAGGATCTCATGAATATAGTATAGCATATAGTATTAAGTATATATACAGTGTACACACAGTGAGGTGAAGCACACACTAATCCCGGCGCAGTGAGCTGCCTGCTACAACGGCGGCGCTCGGGGAGCAGTGAGGGGTTAGGTGCCTTGCTCAAGGGCACTTCAGCCGCGGCCCACCGCGGTCGGGGCTCGAACCGGCAACCCTGCGGTTACAAGTCCAGAGTGCTAACTAGTGGGCCAGGGCTGCCCTCCGGTTACAAGTCCAGAGTGCTAACCAGTGGGCCACGGCTGCCCTCCGGTTACAAGTCCAGAGTGCTAACCAGTGGGCCAGGGCTGCCCTCCGGTTACAAGTCCAGAGTGCTAACCAGTGGGCCACGGCTGCCCTCCGGTTACAAGTCCAGAGTGCTAACCAGTGGGCCAGGGCTGCCCTCCGGTTACAAGTCCAGAGTGCTAACCAGTGGGCCAGGGCTGCCCTCCGGTTACAAGTCCAGAGTGCTAACCAGTGGGCCAGGGCTGCCCCTAGTCCAGAGTGCTAACCAGTGGGCCAGGGCTGCCCTCCGGTTACAAGTCCAGAGTGCTAACCAGTGGGCCAGGGCTGCCCTCCGGTTACAAGTCCAGAGTGCTAACCAGTGGGCCAGGGCTGCCCCCAACAGAATAGAGTGGGAGCGGGTGGGGGAGCCGCACGCTGTGTGTTGGCAGAAACACTATGAGGGACGCAGCCAGGCCAGCCTCTGTAGCAGCAGTCAAACTGTACTGTCTGTCTTTCATCAATAATTCAACACCTGGACAGGAACTCCAGTAGACTCCTCAAGCGCTGGACGCAGAATGCTGGAGTTTGGCTTGTGTGTAAGTTCCTGCCAATGCCTGATGCCTGCCATTGCTGAAAAACTTACATCTGTGCTTTTGTGTGTAAATATGTGTGTGTGCTTGTACAGTAGTGCAGGTGTATGTGTGTGTGTGTGTGTGTGTGTGTGTGTGTGTGTGTGTGTGTGTGTACGTGTTGATGTTCTAAGCACTTAAGCAGAGACAAAATAATTTGCGGTTAATTGCATCTGAGAGAACACCACAGAGCATGCATCTGTAGGCAGGCAGGCAGGCAGAGACTTACTGCAGTAGGGGCGCTTTCGCTGTCTCTGTAGTTGACGTTCCCAGATAAGTGCGTAAGAAAGCCAGGTATGCCATACGGGAGGGCAGCATATCTGTGTCATCAAGGAGACGTCTCAATGCAAAACAAGTATCTTTGTTGCACCGTCTCTTGAGGTGTGTGTGTGTGTGTGTGTTTGTGTGTGTGTGTGTGTGTGTGTGTGTGTGTGTGTGTGTGTGTGTGTGTGTGTGTGTCTGAGAACTTAAAGAAAAGCTTCTTTATGTATTTATTTCCCCCCTCTTGTGTTGATGATGAGAAGCGCTGCGTAGTGTCTGTTAGCCGAGCTGTGTGCTCTGGGTTTAAACACGGGGCCTGCTTATGCAGTACCAGCTGCACAGCACTCTGTGCAGGCCCCCATTCTGAAAGCTCAAAAGCAAACACAGTGTAGCAAAAGTACAGGAAGTCTGCACAACACCAAAAACATCTAGCTCCAGCAAGATAAGGAGGGAAAGTCAAAAGTAAAAGTTTCACCCACGAACAATCTTTATTTGTGCAGCTCCCATTCGAAATATACTCTCCTTCATGACACCCACATACAAATGTCCACTGAAATGTATGCAAATGCCCTATGCATAAGCAACGCATTTGTAATTAGAGCTGAACATTGCAATCTCAAAAGTTCTTTGTATCCTGCAATGTAGTATAGTATGGTTTTGTTGGTTTGCAATTGCCACACACTGATCTGATTCCATGATTTTGTAGAGGGTAGCTGTTTTCTCTCTCTCTCTCTCTCTCTCTCTCTCTCTCTCTCTCTCTCTCTCTCTCTCTCTCTCTCACATACAACTCCTGTCCACATACATGTTTCTAACATCATGTCTAAGAATGTCTCTAATCTCATGTCAATATAGTTGGTGATATGAAAATAAAGTGGATAACTTTTTAATATATAATCCTCCACAGCACAGTGCTGTAGGGGTCTATAGGGGTCTATAGGGATCAGGGGCGTCGCCAGCCGACTGACAAATGAAGTGGCGAAATTCACCCACCATTCAATAGGTAATCCATATTTTCTGTCTGAAATCTACCAACTTACCAATTTTGTCTGGTGCAATTTTGAGCCCTGCTAGTAGGCTAAGCAAGCATTAGGCAACTGCAAAGCATCTGGTCAGGTTAATTGGCACGACACATTTCAGTGCTCGTTTTGAGAGAGAGAGAGATTTATTACACTCAGCTCTAAATAACTAAATTTAGCCAGAAGGGCTAAATGCCCCCCCCCCCCAGTAGCCAGTAGGCCTGCAATGTAGGATTTTTGGTAAGGGAGATGTTTTAACAGTGACAAACTATAAACCATTAAATATCTAGAGTGGGCTGAGACAGCTTTCGTTCACCCTGTAATGAGCCATTTAACCATCAAAGTGATTACAAAGCTGATGACATAAACATAAAACAGCATTAAAAAAAACAAGTTTTATGGGAATGAACATGTTCCATGGGAATGTGTTTAAATGTCCACTGAAATGTATGCAAATGCCCTATGCATAAGCAAAGCATTTGTAATTAGAGCTGAACATTGCAATCTCAAAAGTTCTTTGTATCCTGCAATGTAGTATAGTGTGGTTTTGTTGGTTTGCAATTGCCACACACTGATCTGATTCCATGATTTTGTAGAGGGTAGCTGTTTTCTCTCTCTCTCTCTCTCTCTCTCTGTGTGTGCAATCCCATTTTAACATAAAACATTTTACTGTATTTTTGGTAGATCTCTGGCATAGATCAAACAACAAAAGAGCAGTTAGATGATGGAGAGAGAAGGGAGATCAACAGAAGGAGGTGCAGAACATTTGCTTAATGATACATTACATGCAACCTCACACTTACAGTAAACGTGTATGCAGTAATTCAATAATAAATAATTTGGGCAGTCTAATGTAGTCTGTTGTCTACTATAATAACACCTTTACCTTGCCGGCACACATGACTGTGTATGTGTGTGTGCGTGTGTGCGTGTGTGTGTGTGTGTGTGTATTCTCCAGTGCTGCAGGGGAGTCAGACGACCTGGAACGACTCGTCCCAGAGGGTCACACCAGGACACACTCTGGGGGGAAGCAGTAAAGTCAGGGCTGAGATCAGAGCAGCACCGATAGCCCTGCCGGCAAGCCTACTTGAAAAGGCAAGCGCCCCATTGCCCCCCATGGCCCGACCGCCCGACCGCCCCATTGCCCCACCCCCAACCGCCCCAATG
>NC_063203.1:28020004-28037504 GCF_017589495.1 Alosa alosa
GGGGTGTACTGCAGTAAACAGTGTCCGCATCTGTGTATCACTCGGTCACCTCACCCAGAAGGGGACAGAAAAACGGCCTGAGTCATTCAGCTTTGCTGCAGCACATGTGCATTTCCCTGTGCTTGTCTCAGCACATTTGGCTAATCCTACAGTAGGCACCTTCACACACACACACACACACACACACACACACACACACACAATCCTAGGCACCTTCACCCACTCTTGTCCATGCTCCTGCTGATTCACCCAATACATTCAGTCTCCTCTCTCCACTCTCCCATCACAGCAGAAACAGCTTTTCCGAGTGTATGTGTGTGTGTGTGTGTGTGTGTGTGTGTGAGTGTACTGTATGTGTGTGTGTGTGTGTGTGTGTGTGTATGTGTGTGTGTGTGTGTGATTTGCATATACTTTATATGGATTACTTTTTGAGCATTGGGTGAAGAATATTAACATCATCGATTTTGTGCTGCCACACCCTGAATATGACCTTTATTGATTCAGTGATGCATGATACACACACACACGCGCAGAAACACACAGTTTCAGTTCAAAAGAATCTCTCTCTTTCTCTCCCTCTCTCTCTTTCACTCCCTCTCTCTCTCCGCTCTCTCTCTCTCTCTCTCTCTCTCTCTCTCTCTCTCTCTCCTCCTCTCTCTCCACACACAGCATTTCCCTCAGTCTCAGATCCATAAATAATCAGTGTGGTGTGTTTGCTGCACGTCTCTAATATCAAGTAATTTATTTATATATTTATTTATATAGCACATTTAAAATGTGGTGCTAACGAGTGTGAGCCCAGAGTGCACCTGAAGCCACTCCAGTGAGGGCCATACACTCTCTCCTCCCTAATTAGGTACACTGAATCTGAACTGGACACTGAGGTCAGGACACTTACAGTAGTCTGGCATTTGTCTATTTATATACCGCAGAATATGTCAGATGAAGGATCTGCTCGGCCAATCACGTCCCGCCTGGCCATGGTTGCAGGACGGCACACTGGGTAATGAGGAAGAATCTAATAGAATCTTCGATAAAAGGAATTCTTCTGAGTCACACAAGCCCCCAATTATGAGTTTGTGTGGGGAGGAAAAATAGTTAATTATGAATTTGATCATGGCTAATTAAACCTTGGGGAATCCTCTGAAGATAGAAGATGATTTTTGTTGTTTTTTTAATGTTTGATTGTGGAGGAGGTGTGAATGTTATAAAAAATAATTGGTTATGAAAAAAGGGTCATATTTGATAAAGAATCCATACACACTAAGGATACTGAACTAAATTAGGCCTACATAACCTAATGTAAATGTGTCAAAGGGAATGTTTTTTATTTTTACTCTCTGACTTTAAATTTGACCTTAATTCAATATGTAGGCCTCCTTTCTCTCAGTAGGATAATCCTATTACAAAAAAAACAACATACAAATAAATACTGGCATGTCAAAATGCAGAACAGAAGATTCTGTTCTGAAATCCAATAATGTATGCATGAATCAAAGTGCAGTCTCTCTCTCTTTTTATTTTAATTAGTCAGGTGGTTGATGAGCTTGAATTACTCCTCTGACATGTCATCATTAAGCTGTAAGCCTGACACACGCAAGGAGAAATGGGAACAACTTGATTTGTGTTGATGTGTTTTTTTTCCCCTTTTCAATTATGGCTTGGGTAATTATGATGCATATTTATGTATTCATTCATTCACCCACACAGATCGGTTTGTTACTATCGGAGGGTGGTCTGTATTTATTTTCTTAAAGGTTTGTCAGCATATTAGCGACAGCTTCTAATACTGTCAATGCAGAGAGAATGTTCCTCATTACTCTTTAACATGTGAATGCGCTTCTATATCTGTTGCTCAGTATTGGCCAATGGAGGCCTAAGGGATTATAGCTTTAGCAGGGAACAACAGTAAAAATATGTAAAAGGGATTTCATAGCACACATTCAGCAGCTGGCACCAGTTTGGCACTGATTTAGCCCTGAACTGGCACCAGTTTGGCACTGGTCTGGTCCTGCCTTTGCAGCCTCTGGCCCCAACCCACAGACCCAATCCACTCTCAGCTGGTTCGTATCAGGTTGTATTTCATGAGGAATAAACTTTTCATACTTTTCATTTTCACCCAGCAGCGTACTGAACTTAATTTAGTAAACTCCGTATGCCTCTGTTCCTAGCTAAGAATCCGTCCAGTGGCAGCACACACAAGAGAAACGCATAACCCAAGTCACATATGTTATGAAATAGATTGAATGGCATTTAATGGCCTGCTAGTGCATTCAGGATGCGTGTTGCATAGCCTCCAATCTTCTTTTATGTTTGTCCACGCGTGGGGAAAGTGGAGAGCGCCAGCCGGCTCTCGTAGATATGCGTGAGGCCGGGGCAGGCCTTTAATCTTTATTGGGAGCCAACAAAAGAGCCACTCAGGGGATAGGAAAGATGGCCGCCTGATCTGCGGCCGACACGCCCCACTGCGCCGGACAAATCCGCCATCTATTCCTCTGTCTCTTTCAAGATTTGAAAGGAGCCGCTAAAGCCTCCTCTGCACGTCAGTGCATCCCCCCTTTGAAATTCTTAAGCCATCGTTATACTGTTTTTTTTTTCTTCAGCGTTGTCCCTTCGTTTCGGTTGGTGTCTCTGATCCCTCTTTGCTTTGAGTTATGCATCTCAGAAGAATATGGGATTCTTGTGTGGACTGTATTTCGTTTTCTCTGCACCACCATCCTTTAATAAACACATCCATGCATGCTGGCAGCTGCACATGTGCCCATTTTCTAGGCTGACAGTTGGGCCAGAACCAGTTTGGTGGAGACCCCTGGAACTCTGGAACTAAGATGATTATCTGAATGTAAAATGAATGTTTTAAGTAGTGCATGTGAGACACACACACACACACACACACACACACACACACACACACACACACACACACACACACACACACACACAGGCACACACACACACGCACACTAACAAATAAACATCATATGACTCTCTTTGTGAAAAAACAGTAACAGTAGGAGTCCTGTGTCGGTAAGTCGTGTGGCATTTGCGAGCCGCTGACATTTAAAAGCGATTCGATGTGGGGTGTCCTGTTGTTAATTATCACACCGCCCCCCAGCTGAGTGGAGGGGCACTGCAGCACTGCCAGTCAGCCTGGCGAGACCTTCATAGTTGGTGAGTGGAGACAAACACACACACACACAGACACACACACTCTCTAGTGTCTAATGTCATCTAGTGTTGGGGACACTGGCACCTTAATCCCTAATTTTGCTGCTGAGACTTGTCCATTATTTTAAGGTCCCTAAACACTGGCGCCTTAATGCAGGGGCTTACCTGGGCTTCAGCCCAGGGGCCTCGACCAATGAGGGGCCTCCTAATAATAATAATGATAATCAATGATAATAAACGGCGTGTCCGTATTCGCGGCGTCATTAGCCTACTCTGGAGCTAGCCTAAATAATTGAGCACATCGTACTGCATCCATGCAGAGCCCCCCTTTGTCTTCTCCAGAGTGTAACAAAATGTAACAAGAGGAGAGGCTGAAACTGACTGACAAACTTATCATACAAACTCTGGAGATAACGTTGGTAGGATTGAAGCGATAAACGATAAACGAATGACGTGGATTTCTGTAACTGTCCATGAAAACAGAAGGCATAGCAGGTAAATATCGTAGCAAATAGCCGGGAAATGAAACGGCTTTAAAAACATGTATTTCACTTGTCTCATTGAAGTGAACGCAGAACATAGGCTGTGGCACAAATAAATGAATTAGTGATCTGCATCTCCGTTCACCATCATCTAAGTTTGTGCTAACCCATTCGCACATATAATAGTCTATGTTATGTTTTCTCCATTGTTAACGTGAGATATGTCTCCATGTAGTGTAGTGATAATGCATAAGGTAGCCATGTTCACGTCACATGAGCCAGCTTGTTCTGTAGGCTAAAAGGCTTAGGCTCTAGGCTTAAAAAACATATAGCCCAGGGGGCTCGGGTGGTATTAAGGCGCCCCTGGTTGGACACACACACACAGAGACACCCACAGACAGATGGCCAAAGTCACATTGAAACCTGCGGAGCGTTTCAGTGCCTTGAGTAGAGGTAAGGGGGGGGGGGGCATGGGGGGGCGGGATGCCTCAGCAGAGTGGAGACACTCAGGGCCTGCTGCTGCTGCTGCTGCATCAGTGAATCCTACAGGGACTGAGGACAACACAGCCACTCCACTGAGGACACAGGACCGAGGGGAGCACAGTTTGTGTGTGTGTGTGTGTGTGTGTGTGTGTGTGTGTGTGTGTGTGTGTGTGTGTGTGTGTGTGTGTGTGTGTGTGTAGTGAAGACAGTGCAGCCGCTACTTGCTAAGGCCAGATGACGGATGTGCAAACACAGCACCCTCCCCACCTCCCCACAACCAAGCAATGTCATCAATGTCCCTTCACAAGTGGTGGGGGTGTGTGTGTGTGTGTGTGTGTGTGTGTGTGTGTGTGTGTGTTGTTTTGGGAAAGGTGACTTTGCTAGGGGATTTAAGAGACTCAGCACTTAGGGTGCGATGGCAGAGAAGCGGGTGTGTGATGGGTGGGTGGAGTCGGGTCTGTTGGTGTGTGTGTGTGTGTGGGGGTAAAGGGGGTGACTTTGCTGTGTGTGTGTGTGTGTTTCTGAGTGTGTGTGTGTGTGTGTGTCTGTCTGTTTCTGAGGTGTGTGTGTGTGTGTGTGCGTGTGCGTGTGTGTGTGTGTGTGCTGTAACACTGCTGAGGGAGCAGATAGAGATATGAGTCATGAGAGGTGAGTGCAGTGTCCCTGGAAAGAAGCGTTCTGCTGAATCGTGCGTCAGTGCTGGCCAGTCCAGGCCTCCCAACAAAGGGGAAGTCAACAAATATAGCATACTTTCAAGCAGTGCCTTTTCACTGAAGGGAATTCAAAGCCTTTTAGCTGCTCTGAAAGCCTCTGCCCCGTGTGCGTCTAAGGGCATTTCAGTGGTTGCCAACAGAATGTCACAGCTTTTAGCGAGTAGCTTTTCACCTAATGTTGATCTCTTGATGTATAGTAGCATTGGCATAAAGTATAGTTTTGCCACAATCCTTTTCTTATCAATGCAGTTGCACCTGTGCGAAAGATTAATATACAGTCCTTCCAAACCCACTGTAGTTTGATGACTCTAAATTGGACTGCTGCAGGGCTTATGACACTAAGGCAACATCCAGATAGACCCCCTGGGGCTCATAGGGTGCGTTTTAAGGTGGTGGTGATGGAGACGCTGATAGGGGCTAATCAATGCACTGTATCAGAAATCAGAAACAGCCTTAAGACACCGCAGGGACCAACACCTGAACCTACACACTTGACCACCCCAGGCGGAAGCCTAAAAAGATGGGCAGCATCACCGGGCACTGGCCTCTCCCCAAAACCACGTACGCACCCCACAGTGGAGGCTAGGGAGGAGGTGTGTGTGTGTGTGTGTGTGTGTGTGTGTGTGTGTGTGTGTGTGTGTGTGTGTGTGTGTGTGTGTGAGAGAGAGAGAGAGAGAGAGAGAGAGAGAAAGAGAAAGAGAAAGTGCAGGAAGAGGAGAGAGATTGTGAAGAGGCGCTGATGCTTGAAGAAAAGCATGCCATTCCTTGTGGAATTATGATCATAATGTGTGTTAATCATTTCTCAATCATAATAAAAAACTGGGCCCCGTTTATGCACAAACCACTTTCAACTGTCAGCGAGTTTTAGAGGCATCCTACATTTGGCTCAGTGATGTTTCCTTCACTGCCCGTTGTCGTTGCTGATTTTCATGAGGCCAAAGAGGGTGAATATGGCTGCGCTAGCCATGCAATTTTAACATGCTCCATCAACTCTCATAGTCGGAGCTACAGTAGCAAGACAAAAGCTGCTCTCATTTATGAGAATGACTCATGCTTTGGTTTTGTGTCGAACAAACAGAGTCCCTCAGTCAACCCCGCATCTCATTGGCTGCGGCGTTCACAGGGGGGACCATCAGCTGATCAGCTGTTATCGTCTCGGAGATGCGGAATGTTTAGACACAAAGGGAATGGAATCTTTCCCTCCCTGTAATGCCAAGGTCTTGTGGGAGCGACCTTTGACCTGGAAGGAGAAAAAAAAAACTTTTTTTTGTTCCTGTGGCCTTTTTGCATAACTGTGCGCTCACAATTCCCCTCCTCTCCATTTAAGGAGTCAGTGGCATGTGCGAAACGATTTCATGCTCTGTGGGAGATATGAGAAATTCTCCAACGAAACATTGTCCGCGTCCTCAAAAGAGATGACAGATATCTTTTTAATTGAAATCACATGCCTGACATTTAGTTCGCTTCAAGCTTGTGACCCATACAACGTATTTCAACACATTCTTTCCCTTCTGTCTTGCTCTCTCTCTCTCTATGCGCTCATATTGCTCTCTCTCTCTCTCTCTCTGCGCTCATATTGCTCTCTCTCTCTCTCTATGCGCTCATATTGCTCTTTCTCTCTCTCTCTCTATGCGCTCATATTGCTCTCTCTCTCTCTCTCTCTGCTCATATTGCTCTTTCTCTCTCTCTCTATGTGCTCATATTGCTCTTTCTCTCTCTCTCTCTCTATGTGCTCATATTGCTCTCTCTCTATGCGCTCATATTGCTCTCTCTCTCTATATATATATATATATATACCATATTGAAACCATATTAATATTGCTATTTCTCTCTCTCTCTCTCTATATATATATTGCTCTCTATGTGCCCATATTGCTCTTATGTCTCTATTATACCATATTATGTATATATATATATATATATATAGCTCATGTTGTAATATGCTTAATGGCTCATGTTGTCTCTCTCTTGGCTCATGATATATATATATATATATATATATATATATACTGTGAAATAGAACATATATATATATATATATATAAACCATGATTTGGCTTATATATATATATAAATAAGCGGTAATATATATATATATACTAATGGTTTAAGTGTTTGGTCTCTCTCTCTCTCTGCGCTCATATTGCTCTCTCTCTCTCTCTCTATCTTTCATATTGCTCTCTCTCTCTCTGTCATATTCTCTCTCCTCTCTCTCTCTCTCTATGCTCCATATTGCTCTCTCTCTGTATATTGCTCTCTCTCTCTCATGTTGCTCTCTCTCTCTCTCTCTCTCTCTCTGTCATCATATTGCTCTCTCCTCTGTCTGTCATGTTATGTCTCTCTCTCATGTTGTTCTCTCTCTCTATACTCCATATTATCTCTATCTATAAGGCTCATGTTATCTCTCTCTCTCTCTCTCTATAGGCTCATCTCTTTCTCTCTCTCTCTCTCTCTGTGTCTCATGTTTCTCTCTCTGTGGATCATGTTATATTTATCTCTCTATCTCATATTGCTCTCTCTCTCTCTCTCTCTCTATGTGCTCATACTCTCTCTCTCTCTCTCTATGCGCTCATATTGCTCTCTCTCTCTCTCTCTATGCGCTCATATTTCTCTCTCTCTCTCTCTCTCTCTATGTGCTCTGTTCTCTCTCTCTCTCTCTCTCTCTCTGCTCATAGTGCTCTCTCTCTCTCTCTCTATGTGCTCATATTGCTCTCTCTCTCTCTCTCTCTATGCGCTCATATTGCTCAAAGAAATCTTAACTTGGACTCTGGTGAATGGGCAGTGGAAAGAGTACACTTTTCCTCCCGTGAAAAAGGAAAATGAAATGTCCAGGGGAATGTTGTGTGAGTGAAGAATGTGCTCCATTGAGGTCTTGTGAAAGCCTCTTACAACCAGAGGGCCATCCATTCACTTGTGCATGCAGGAGAAATATGTTTTAGAAAAAAGGAGGCGTCTAGAAAAAGTTGACTGTAGTTTTCTGCTATTACCTATTCCCCCCCCCCCCCCCCAGGCAGGTGTAGCGGTGTGTGTACTGTATGTGTGCATATGGGGGGGGGGGGGTGATTGTGGATGGGTCCAATAACACCAGTGGCTGTGCAGCTGCTCTAAACAAATGGATGGCCAAAACCAGAGCCAACTCTCTGTATCTCTTCAAACACACACTCACACACACACACACACACACACACTTTCTATGATTCTCTCTCTCTCTCTTTTTCCTCATTTCTCAATTCAATTCAATTCAATTCAAGGTAGCTTTATTGGCATGACAAATATTTCTTTGCATTGCCAAAGCAGGACATCAAACAATACAATACAGAACATACGATAGATAAGACATTTATACATATAAACGTATTTCTCTCTCTCCTTAAAGTTCTCATCTGTCATTCTCTCTCTCTCTCTCTCTCTCATTCTGTCTCTACTCCATGCCCCCAGGGGGCTGCTAGGACAGTAAGACGTTGCCACTGAGTTGTGATGAGTCGTCTGCCATGTTGAGTTGAGGGAGCAGAGGGAGAGCGGAACCCCCCCCCCCAGGTGCTTCTGCCAGCTTAACACCCCACTCATCTCCTCTCCTTCACTCTCCTCTTCTCTCCTCTTCTCTCCTCTCCTCTTCTCTTCTCTCCTCTCCTCTCCTCTTCTCTCCTCTTCTCTTCTCTCCTCTTCTCTCCTCTTCTCTCCTCTCCTCTCCTCTTCTCTTCTCTCCTCTTCTCTGCTCTCCTCTTCTCTCCTCTCCTCTCCTCTGCTCTCCTCTCCTCTCCTTCACTCTCTCCTTCTCTTCTCTCCTTATCTCTCCTCTCCTTCTCTTCTCTCCTTATCTCTCCTCTCCTCTGCTCTCCTCTCCTCTCCTCTTCTCTCCTCTCCTCTCCTCTCCTTCACTCTCTCTTTCTCTTCTCTCCTTATCTCTCCTCTCCTTCACTCTCCTCTCCTCTCCTCTTCTCTCCTTATATCTCCTCTCCTCTCCTCTTCTCTCCTCTCCTCTCCTCTCCTCTCCTCTCCTCTCCTTCACTCTCCTCTCCTCTCCTTCACTCTCCTCTCCTCTCCTCTCCTCTTTTCTCTGGAGCACCAGCTGAAGATCAGTCACACCCCACCGGATGACATCCATGAAAATACACCTTATGGTGTCTGATTAGGGCTGCTGGGTTGTTAAGATATGGAGATAAATACATGAAAATAGATGAAGTGGAAATAGATTGTGTGAGGTCCTCTAATCAGTAGTTCAATTACTGAAATCTCTTTTTTTTTAGTTTTACATGTACAGTAATAGTAGCAGAAGTCGGAGAAAAAATAGTTTTTGAATAACAAGACATCTGGTGAAGGCAAAAGGGTGATATTGGTGATTTGTCTTTCTCCATATTTCATTTTTACTACTGGCTGGGTTTGAAATTTTCTTCATTGATTCTAAACGACTCCTTTTGCTGTCAACCCTCTGAATATTTTACCGAGTCAGGTCTCGAGTGAGATCTCCACACATGGTCCAGTGATGAGTGTGTGTGTGTGTGTGTGTGTCAGTGAGATCTCCAGACATAGTCCAGTGATGAGAGTGTGTGTGTGTGTGTGTGTGTGAGATCTCCAGACATGGTCCAGCCTGGGGCATCTGTGGCCGGTGCAGCTGTGCTGAGACTGAAGGGCAGCTTGATGAGGGGAACACAACGAGGCAAGGGGTGGGGGGGCAGTAATGACTCAGTGCAGTAGCAGTGGAAGGGACACTGGGTTCTTTCTTGGTTCCTTTGCCAGTTAGTCTGTTAATAGGCCATTACCATTCTACTCTGGTGTGTGTGTGTGTGTGTGTGTGTGGACTCTGCCATTAGCCAGATCGGGAAACAAGTCAGGATATGAACTGAGTTGAAATCAGCAGCTAGTGCGAGGAGTACACTGTTTCTAATTTGGTAGAGGAATGATTTCGTCATTATTATTATTAAAGTTTATTTAGGTAGGGACAGATACAAAAACATAGATAAGTTTGAACAGTCATCTGATGTATGTATCATGGTGTCAGCAGCTAGTGTGAGGAATAATATACTGTTTCTAATTTTGAAGAGCAATGATTTTGTCATTGATGTGAGTATATTAATTAATAATAAACAAACTCACTTTTCAGATTGGTCAAAGAGCATGTGTAAACAACATCATCATAAACAAATGGTTCACTCTTGATTTACATTGTCCTTAAAAGATTAACTCACCATCAACGAAGCTCTAGCAAAATATCTAGATTAACTTTTTCTTATCGCCAAACTCACCATCACCGAAGCTCTAGCAAATATCCAGATAAACTTTAAAATCAGGTGCTTTTAAACAACCTCTGAAATGCTCTTACATGACCTGACCCAGTGTTTTAACCAAAGCTAAATCTTAAATGATTTTATATATTATCGCCAATAGTATCAAGACTAAATGCACATGGGTGATAACATGGCATCCATACATTATGGCTACACAGCAAATGCACATGGGTGACAACTTGACATCCATATATTACACAGCAAATGCACATGTGTTCATATGGCATCCATACATTATGGCTGCACAGCAAATGCACAGCTCAGTCACTATATCTACATGATCTAGTCCAGAGGCTGTATCATTTGCATGCTTGAGTGCTCGGGGAAATCTCCCTCCATGCCATAGATGAAGCTATATGAAGACATATGATGGGCAGCGTACTGTATGTATACGGGATGAGATGGTGCGGTAACGCATGGGTGGGGATTACTCAGAGGGCTGCATGGTGGGTGCACGTACGGAGAGAGAGATTAAGGGTGGATTTAGAGAACATGATATGGCTCATTTAGACACACACACAACTCTACAGGCACACACTCACACACACACACACAACTGTACAGGCCGAGTGCTACATATGCATTCAGATGAGTTACGCCGTGTCAAACGCACGCTGACCTGTGTACTGGACCACACACACACACACACACACACACATACATACATATACACACACACATACACACACACACACAAACACAAACACAAACACACACACACACACACACACACACACACACACATACAAGCTCATTCACACACACACACACCAAACACAAACACAAACACACACACACACACACACACACACACACACACACACACACACACTTCCCCTTAGCTTCAATTCATTATGGACAGTAACACACACATGGAACATGAAAAGAAGGCATGTACAGTCAATAGATTGAATGTGTGTGTGTGTGTGTGTGTGTGTGTGTGTGTGTGTGTGTGTGTGTGTCCATGCGCCTCTATGGGGGTTACATCTTATTGCCATACTGAACAAAAGCTTGCTTATTCTTTAAATGAAAAGAATAAAAATAGATAGGAGATAGAATCCTAAAAATAGATATGAATTGTATATGTGCATGCATCTGTGTGTGCGTGTGTGTGTGTGCATGCATCTGTGTGTGTGTATGTGTGTGTGTGTGTGTGTGTGTGTGTGTGTGTGTGTGTATGTGTGTGTGTGTGTGTGTGTGTGTGTAAGATGAATGGCTTTATGGATGAATAGCCCTCAACTCTCCCTGCATTCTAATGTAGGGCACAATCACAGAAACAGGATTATGCTGTTTTTAAACAAACTTGTGTAGGACAAAATCTGAATCCAAAGCATTACATCCCATAATCCTGTCCTCCCGTACTTTATACTTTGATCAGTGCAGTGGACCTCATCCCTAGCCAGGATTACAGCCTCTTTATGATCTTCACGCTAAGAGTCAGTGGCTCTGACCAAGTGCTCTTCCACTGGTGCTATTGCTTAACCTGACCCTCGCCAGATGAATTTCGCTCCGCCTAGCTCCACTCATCCATCTGGAACCGATCCATTGGAATGGTGTTTCAGAAGGCTGGAGCCCTAATCAAAAATGCTTGCATATGATTGAATAAGCCACTTGTCCGTCATTTATTGGCGTGCTACTTCAACCACTCACGCCGAAGCCAACCCGTGCTGATAACAGTCTCACGGTCTCTTCTCCACTCGTCACATCTATGAAACTCCCGCCCTCGTCCCTGATTGGCTGAAACCATAAAATTCGGTTGCAGAAATCACTCTCAATGGAAGAGGTCCCAGATGGATGTGAGTGAAGCTGGCGGAGCTAGACGAACGAAATTCATCTGGCTATCTGTCAGGATTAGCTGTTGCTATTTACTGTAACATAAACCAGAGGGACCACTGAGTCAGATGACTCTCTTGGCACTGTGTAAGAGACCATCTCATGTCTCAGTTGAGTCAGATGATACACTTGAGATTGTGTAAGAGACCATCTCATGCCTCCTCATACTTAGACCTCGGTTTTGAGATCCACTGGGTAAATAAGTACATTGCTTTGTGAACTTGATAAAACAGAAATGTGCTCCAGACTGTTGTAAATTTTATCCTTTTCCTACTCATCCAGTTATCATCATCACCATCATCATCATCACCATCATCATCATCATCATCGTCATCGTCATCGTCATCGTCATCATCATCATCATCATCGTCATCATCATCGTCATCGTCATCGTCATCGTCATCATCATAATCATCGTCATTGTCATCGTCATCATCATCATCATCATCATCGTCATCATCATCGTCATCATCATAATCATCATCACTGTCATCGTCATCATCATCGTCATCATCATCATCGTCATCATCATTGTCATCATCGCCATTGTCATCATCACCACCATCATCATTACCATCATCACCATCTTCATCATCACCATGTTCGTGAAGATGACTAAACACTGAGTATACTACTTCCTCTTTACACTTCCTGAAACAAACACACTCTTCAGTTAATTAAATAAGATGTGTGTGGCCGTGCTGTGGTGCAACTGGCTACAGAGCCTGTACCATAGTCCAGTCCAAGTGCTGCCAGGGACCGGGGTCCAGTCCAAGTCTGCGTCATTTCTCTATCCCACCCCATCTGTCTCCTCCTCTCACTTCCTGTCTCTCCCACTCACTTCCTGTCTCTCCCACTCACTTCCTGTCACCTCCACTCACATCCTGTCACTCTCCTCACTGTCCTATCAATGCAGCCCAAAAAATACACTTAAAATCAGATTTGTGATAGATAGATAGATAGATAGATAGATAGATAGATAGATAGATTCAATGTGCCTTCCTTAAAGCGTTAAGTCTGGCACTGGTTGGCAACTGGCTGCAGTTGGCAAAGTGGGAACGGCATAAAGACTGGGTTCCAGTGAGCTGTGTGAGCAATATTTTACACTCTGTTCATTCATCTTCATTACTTTGCTTAACTGATACAGAGGTGCACTACAAATTGTCTGCAAATTTGATGTGAAACAATAATTACCTGAAAGCATGTTTCTCAAGGAGAAAATGTTTCTCTCAATCAAGTCAGTTAAACTTGTTTACTCCCGCAGGTAGAGGGGCGTATGACTGGAATGAAAAACTACTCGTATTGTTCTTTGAGGGGGAAATGCAATGCATTTAGTTTACAAACAACTCTTAGTGCTTTATGAGAAACGAGGAACCTCATGCGTAGCTTTGGTACACTCACCCACAATAGGGTGTTGAGGATGCTATAATGGGGTCCGTCTGTGTGTGTGTGTGTGTGTGTGTGTGTGTGTGAGTGTGAGTGTGAGTGTGAGTGTGTGTGTGTGTGTGTGTGTGTGTGTGTGTGTGTGTGTGTGTGTGTGTATGTGTGTGTGTTGGTACACTCGCCCATGATAGGGAGTTGAGGATGCTGTAATCAGGTCTGTCTCGGGTGTGCATCCTCTCATAATTTCAAAAACTGCAAATGTTGGGAGCCACCATATTTTGGATCTGGATGCTGGAATATTCTGTCACTGTAAGATGATGGGGTGAGGATGGAATATTCTGTCACTGTAAGATGATGGGGTGAGGATGGAATATTCTGTCACTGTAAGATGATGGGGTGAGGATCTGCAGTTGCCTGAACAAAGACGAAAACGAAAACCGGAAAAGAACACAGTTTTTGGATGAACGTAACTGAAAATGGGAACAAAACACATTGCACTTGTTCCGGAGTGAAAACTTTATTTTCAATTTTAGATAACCGGTTAATGGCGGTATTTATCGTTCCAATTAACCTTTGTTTGAATATTATTCAAAAGTCCATAGGGCCCACACAGTGTTCCCCAAACCCTTTTAGGGTGAATTCAGTCAGATGTTATGAATCAGTGTCTCCCCTGTATAATAGACTAGAACTACTAGTTGATTAAAAGGACTATCATATCCAACACTATCTAACTTCCTTTAATATTATATAGGCCTACGTACTTTCAAATCTCACCTCACCGCTGAATTCAAGCACAGTGATTTTAACAGTTAGCCTTGATATTGAATGTGCTTTGAAAAGCTTAGGCTGTTGGGCAAAAAAAAGTCTATAGTATTGTGCCACCGGCCATAAATCAATTTGTAAAGACAATGTCATTTTCAAAGGAACGTTATTAACCGTTCTTCTATCACGTTCTAACCGGTTACCATTTAGAGGAGAGGCCTTAGAACACTGGAACAGTGTGTTTGTTTGTGTGTGTGTGTGTGTGTGTGTGTGTGTGTGTGTGAGCAGGGGGTGGGTGGTAGGTGTAAAATGTGCAAGCATTTCCTCTTTGAAATATTTATCAGCCTGTGTGCTGGGGATTAAGAATACCCCCTACACACACACACACACACATACACAGACATCTTGCCATGACCATCCCAACTCCCCCTGTATGAGGGGTTTCGAGGCAGAGCATGCCTGAACATTCGAGGGGGAGCTCATGGCTTTGTGGTGTCTTGGCACGAATCCAAAGATGAATAATTAAATCAATAATTGAGGAGAAGGAAGAACAGGGAAAATGAAAGTCTCTTGCGAGGAAGGCAGTGTGAATTATTTAGTATTAGTATTTATTTTAAATACTAAAGAGAGAAGGTCAGACTGAAAGATTGAAGCTCTGGCTTTATGAGAGGATGTATCGTGTTGAAATTCAGAGGAAATTTGAAGTTGATCAGTTATTCTTGGCTGCTGCTTGAAAATATGTCATGAATGAATATGAGTGAATCAATTGCTATAAACTTAGCAAAACCTTTAGTTTTACTTAGGAGTAATAATTCATGGTCATACTAGGATCACTTAAATTGACATTCATTTCCTTAGTGGACAAGACATGGTATGTCTCTACAATATTAAAGCAATGTATTGAAATATTACAATATTTTTGACGTTTTGATAATGGAAGCTAGCTGGTAGGCCTCCATCTTAACACATACACAAATGCCAACCCTTTTCCTTTGGCTTTGGTTTAAAGTAAATGATTATTAGGCCCCAGCCGTGTACATAACTGACTGGGGACCTGCACGATGTCGCCAGCGACCAGGGGTTCAATTCCGCCCATGGTCCTTTTCGGATCCACCCGAGCTCTCTCTCCCACTCTCTTCCTGTCATGTCATTCTCCACTATCCTGTCGCATTAAAGGCATAAAAGCCCCCAACAAAAATTTATATAAAATAAATGATTATTTCAGTGCTCCGCCAACCTCACCTGCTCATGGTGCTCAAGCATGTGTGACAAATAAATCACGAATTTAGCTTCAGGGCTTCGGATTTTATGTGCGTCCTTTTTCTAATTGGAGTATGTAAAACGTGTACAACAGCGGAAAGAACTGCACTGTTTGTGATCGCAATAATGCTCAAAGCTTTTAGGCGCTGCTGGATCAATAGGACTTCAGATCTGAAGGCTGTTCAAAGAACACGCAGCCCGAAGAGAGAGTGGCAGCGATCAAAGATTCAGTTCAATACTCTAAGCTTGTTGGCGCGGGGCTGGTACTGAAATCAACATTTTTCTCATCACCTAAGAATCGTAATCCTCGGGGACAGCCAAATTAATTTCTGACACTCAATGAAAATTCCACAATAACAATTTTCTACACACAACGGCAAACAAAACCACTTTTTTAAACAATAATTACTTTGTAATTACAGTGTAATAAAGGCTTGGTGAGCCTGTGTTCGTTATCAGTTATAAGACTAGAGAAGCCAAAAAACCGGTTCAGTGAGCAGGATGGTAAAACACTGAGACCATTTCCACAGAATGGAGCTTGATGGTGGGCTCTAACAACAGTCCTGCCAAGAGGGGCTTTAGCGTTTGGTTAACGTCTTTCAGGTGTTTGCTGTGTGTGTATGTGTAATGATGTGTGTGTTTGTGTGTGTGTGTGTGTGTGTGTGTGTGTGTGTGTGTGTTTGTGTGTGTGTATCCTCGGTGTGTGGGCTGTCTCCACTCGGGTTGGCAGTATGAGGGATGGGGGTGTTGAGAGTAGTCAAAGGCATTTCTGCCAAGAGGCTTAGCTTAGTCTTAATTAATATGCTGGTGTGCTAACCAGTCATGGCTTGAATCTGCTGCCTCCTGTCTCCTGTTCTCTCTCTCCCTCTCTCTCCTTCTCTCTCTCTCTCTCCTTCATCTCTCTCTCCCTCTCTCTCAGTCTGTATCCCCTCTCCTTCCCCTGCCCTTCATCTGTTCTCCAGTGTATCTATCTCTTCCATCTCTCTCTCCTTTCCTCCCTCCTCTGTGTCTTTGGTTACTATCTCTTCATCTCTCTCTCCCTTCTCTCTCTCCTTCTCTCTCTCTTTCTCTCTCTTCCTCTCTCTCTCCTCCTTCTCATTCCTGAGTATCTATCCCCTCTCTCTCTTCTACTATCCCCCCTCCTCAGTCTCTTCCTGTTTCTATCTCATCCCTCTCTTTTCTTCCATCTCTTTCTTTCCCTTTCTCCAATGTTTATTTCCCCATACCCTGCCTCTCTCTCCCTCCCTCTCTCTCCCTCCATCTCTCTTCTCTCTTTCCCAGGTGCCCTCCATCTCTCTTTCCCTCTCTTTCCCGTACCCTCCTCTCCCTCCATCTCTCTTTCCCTCTCTGGTACCCCCCTCTCTCTCCTCCATCTCTCTCTTTCCCTCTCTTTCCCAGTACCCCCCCCTCTCTCTCCTCCATCTCTCTCTTTCCCTCTCTTTCCCAGTACCCCCCTCTCCCTCCATCTCTCTCTTCCCTCTCTTTCCCAGTACCCTCTCTCCCTCCATCTCTCTTTCCCTCTCTTTCCCAGTACCCCCCTCTCCCTCCATCTCTCTCTTTCCCTCTCTTTCCCAGTACCCCCCTCTCCCTCCATCTCTCTCTTTCCCTCTCTTTCCCAGTACCCCCCTCTCTCTCCCCTCCATCTCTCTCCCTCCATCTCTCTCTTTCCCTCTCTTTCCCAGTACCCCCCCTCTCTCTCCCTCCATCTCTCTCTTTCCCTCTCTTTCCCAGGTACCCCCTCTCCCTCCATCTCTCTCTTTCCCTCTCTTTCCCAGTACCCTCCCCTCCCTCCTCCATCTCTCTTTCCCTCTCTTTCCCAGTACCCTCCCTCTCCCTCCATCTCTCTCTTTCCCTCTCTTTCCCAGTACCCCCCTCTCTCTCTTTCCCTCTCTCTCTTCCTCTTCTCCCTCTTTATAGCCGGCTCATCCCTCCCATCCTCAGTGTTGGTCCCCAGTTGGATCAGGATTTCCAGTGTGTGTTAAAGGACAGCCTTTCTGTTTCATTCACCTCAACCACGCCTCCCTAGCCACCCCAGTGTGTGTGTGTGTGTGTGTGTGTGTGTGTGTGTGTGTGTGAATGTGTGTGTGTGTGCACGTATGTGTGTGTGTGTGTGTATGTGTGTGTGTGTGTG